>NW_026638517.1:0-384 GCF_028554395.1 Pezoporus wallicus
ACGTGGGTTTGGGGTGGTTTTGGGGTTTTTGGATTGTTTCTGTCGTGTTTTGGGTCTGTTTCAGGGCTCTTACCCTGTACCCCACAGGAGAAGCAGGACCAGGAGGTTTTGGGGTGGTTTTGTCCTATTTTTGTCATGTTTTGTATCTTTTTTGAGACCCTGACCCTGTGTTCCATAGGAGAAGCAGGACAAGGTGGGTTTGGGTTGGTTTTGGGGTTTTGGAGCTGGTTTTGGTGTGATTTGGGTCATACTTGGCCTGTTTTGGTTCTGTTTCAGGGCTGTGACCGTATATGCCACAGGAGAAGCAGGACAAGGTGGTTTTGGGGTGGTTTTCTCCTGTTTTGGTTTTTTTTTCAGTCTGTTTTTGGGCTCTGACCCTGTACC
>NW_026638518.1:0-38223 GCF_028554395.1 Pezoporus wallicus
GCTAACGGGGTCCTATGGGGGGCTATGGGGTATTCATAGGGGTTTGTTTGGTGCCCATAGGGACCCGTTTGGTACGCATAGGGCTCCCATTGTTTTCTGTAGGGTTCCCTTTGGTATCTATAGGGCTCCCATTGCTTTCCATAGGGTTCTCATTGTTTTCCATAGGGTTCTCTTTGGTACCCATAGGTCTCCCATTGCTCTCCATAGAGCTCCCATTGCTCCCCATAGGGGCTCCCATTGCTCCCCATAGGGGCTCCCATTACTCCCCACAGGGCCTCCCATTGCTCTCCATAGGGTTGCCATTGCTCCCCGTAGGGCTTCCACTGCTTTCTATAGGGATCTGTTTGCTTCCTATAAGGCTTCCATTGCCCTCTATAGGGATCTGTTTTGTACACGCAGGGGCTCCCACTCCTCCCCATAGGGCTCCCACTGCTCCCCATAGCTCTCCCCTTGCTCCCCCCCCCCATTCCCCACAGGTGCCGCCCCCCTCCTGGTCTCCCTGTGCCTCTCCTGCGGCTCGGCCTCGTGCCTGCACGGCGCCGCTCGCGCCCTGCGCATCCTGGGCTCGGCGCCGTGCCACCGGCGCGCCCTGGCCTCCTGCGGCGCCGTGGCGGCGCTGGCCTCGCGCTTGGCCTCGCTGCCCGCGTCCCACCCCGCTGCCCCCTCGCTGGCCCGCGCCCTGCGCGCGCTCACGCAGCCGCCCTGCGCCGCGCTCCCGGACCTGCTCCCGGCGCTGCCGGCGCTGGCGGCTCTGGCGGCGCAGCCCAAGGCGGAGCTGCGGTGCCCGGCGCTGGGCGCCATCGCCAACGCCTGCGCCCTGGGCACCCTGCGCCCGGCGCTGGGGGCGGCCGGCGCCGTGGAGCCGGTGCTGGAGGAGCTGCGCCGGAGCCGGGAGCATCCCGACGGAGCCGGCGCCCTCCGCGCCCTCTGCCTCCTGTGCCGGGAGGCCGTGAACCGCGTCCGCATCCGCGCCGGCGGCGGCCTGGAGCTGCTGCTGCGGGGCCTGGAGCGGCCCCAGGGCGAGGCGAGCAGGGGCCGCATCCTGCTGGCGCTGGCGGCCTTCGCCTACGACCAGGAGGCGCTGGAGGCCCTGGAGGCGCTGGGAGCGGTGCCGGTGCTGGTGGAGCTGCTGCAGGGAATGGAGGAGCCGGGGGACGGCGAGGACGAGGACGAGGAGGACGACGAGGAGGAGGAGGAAGCGGCCGCGTCCTGCGACCAACCCAGGGATGTGACGGAGCAGAACAGGGCGGCCACCGGGAGCTTCCGGGGCCTGCGGTGAGGGATGGGATGGGGTTGGGAGGTGATGGAGGTGGAATGGGGGTGGATGGAGGTGGTGGGATGGGGTGGGATGGGGTTGGGAGGTGATGGAGATGGAATGGGGGTGATGGGGTGGTGGAGTGGGGTTGGGATGGGGATGGGAGGTGGTGGGATGGGGTTGGGAGGTGATGGAGGTGGAATGGAGTGGGATGGGGTTGGGAGGTGATGGAGATGGAATGGGGGTGGATGGAGGTGGTGGAGATGGAATGGGGGTGGATGGAGGTGATGGAGATGGAATGGGGGTGATGGGGTGGTGGAGTGGGGTTGGGATGGGGATGGGAGGTGGTGGGATGGGGTGGGATGGGGTTGGGAGGTGATGGAGGTGGAATGGGGGTGGATGGAGGTGGTGGGATGGGGTTGGGAGGTGATGGAGATGGAATGGGGATGGATGGGAGACGGTGGGATGGGGGTTCTCATTGTTCCTAATGGGCTCTTTAGGGTCCTAATGGATCCCTAATGATCCTTAACTGGTCCCTGATTGATCCCCAATGATGGCTAATGGATCCCTAACGGGTTCCCGATGTATCCCTAAAGGGTTGTAATGGATCCCTAATGGTCGTTAGTGATCCCTAACGGGTTTCTAATGTGTCCCTAATGGTTCGTTATGGATCCCTAATGGTCATTAGTGATTCCTAATGGGTTCTAATGGGCCTCTAGTCCTCCCTAATTGATCCCTAACAGGTCTTAATGAATCCTTGATGGATCTCTAATGCTCCCTAATTGATTCCTCTTGGCTGCCTATTGGATCCCTACTGATCCATAATGGGTCCCTACTGATCCTTGTTGGCTCCACATTGGATCTCTGATGGATCGTTGATGATCCCTAATGGGTCCTAATGCATCACTAATGGATCCCTAATGGATCCCAAAGGCTCGCTAATGGATCCCAGCCGATCCCTAATGGTTCTCATATGGATCCCAGCTGATCCCAAATTGATCCCTGACGGATCCCCACGGATCCCAGTAGGTCCCAATGGATCCCGGCTGATGGCAAGTGGATCCCAATTGATCACTGGCTGGTCCGAGATGGATCCCAAATGATCCCTGACGGATCCCAAGTGGATCCCCGCTGATCCCAATGGATCCCAGCTGATCCCTAATGGTTCTCATATGGATCCCAGCTGATCCCAAATTGATCCCTGACGGATCCCCACTGATCCCAATGGATCCCAGCTGGTCCCTGAGAGATCCCAATGGATCCCGGCTGATGCCAAGTGGATCCCAATTGATCGCTGGCTGGTCCGAAATGGATCCCAAGTGGATCCCTGGCGGATCCCAAGTGGATCCCCGCTGATCCCAATGGATCCCAGCTGATCCCTGATGGATCCCAACGGATCCCTGACGGCTCCCAGCGGCTCCCATTGGCTCCCTAACGCCTCTCTTCCTCCCGCAGGTCCTGGCTGCTCTCGGAATCCCTCTCCCCTCCTCCCTCCCCTCCCCCCCCTTCCTCCTCCTCGCCCCCGCCCCATTACCCGCCCCTCCCCCCTCTGGCCCTGCCGCAGGGGGCGGGGCCGTGGCGCTGGGGGCGTGGCCGCCGGGGCCCGATCCTGCTGCTGCTGTCGCGGCTGGGGCTGCGCGCGGAGCCGAGCCCGGCGCTGCTGGAGCCCGCGGTGCTGGGGGGGCTCCTGCGGGCCCTGGGGGGCGGGGCCAGGCGCGGAGGGGGCGGGGCGGCCCCGCCCCTTTCCCCGGTGCTGGCGCGGCTCCTGCAGCGCGTCCTGGGCCACGCCCCCTTCCTGGGCGCGCTCGTGCGCGGGTTCGTCCCCTCCCTGCTGCGGAGCCGGCTCGTGCTGGGCGGGGAGGGGACAGCCCGCAGGGAGCTCGGTGAGGGCATGGGGGGGGCGATATGGGGGTCTATGGGGGCGATATGGGGGTCTATGGGGGGGATATGGGGGTCTATGGGGGCGATATGGGGGTCTATGGGGGGGATATGGGGGTCTATGGGGGCGATATGGGGGTCTATGGGGGCGATATGGGGGTCTATGGGGGGGATATGGGGGTCTATGGGGGTCTCTATGGGGTCTATGGGGGGATATGGGGGGGATATGGGGGTCTATGGGGCAGCTATGGGGGTCTATGGGGGGGATATGGGGGTCTATGGGGGGGATATGGGGGGATATGGGTCTCTATGGGGGTCTATGGGGGTCTATGGGGGTCTATGGGGGGGATATGGGGGGGATATGGGGGTCTACGGGGGCGATATGGGGGTCTATGGGGGAATAAAGGGGGATATGGGGTGGTCTATAGGGGAGATATAGGGCAGTACATAGGGGTCTATGGGGGGGATATGGGGGGATATGGGGGGTTATTCGGAGGGATAAAGGGGTCTTTGGGGGGAGATAGAGGTGATATGGGGGGCTATAAGGGGATGAGGGGATATAGGGTATACAGGGGGTATCAGGGGGGCTCTATGGGTGCTGTAGGGCTCTCAGGCTCTATGGGTGCTATGGGGCTGTATGGGTGCTGTAGGGCTCTATGGGTGCTATAGGGCTCTGTGGAGCTCTATGGGTGCTGTAGGGCTCTATGGGG
The DNA here is from genome assembly GCF_028554395.1 of Pezoporus wallicus. Lineage (NCBI taxonomy): Eukaryota > Metazoa > Chordata > Aves > Psittaciformes > Psittacidae > Pezoporus > Pezoporus wallicus. The sequence goes on from NW_026638518.1 coordinate 3,844, forward strand.
CTCTAAGGGTGGTATGGGGCTCTATGGGTGCTATAGGGCGCTGTGGGGCTCTCTCTGTCGCCCCCTGCAGGCGAGGCTCTGCTCCGCACCGTGGCTGCCGTGGCCGCGGCCCCGTTCGGCGTCGGGCTCCTGACGCACATGATGCGCTGCGGGAGCGCCCCCGCGCGGCTGGCGTGCGCCACTGCGCTGCCCCTCATTGCCGAGTGAGTACCGAGACCCATAGACACCCCATAGATACCCCACAGATACCCCATAGATACCCCAAAGAACCTTATAGATACCCCATAGAGCCTTATAGATACCCATTGATGCCAGCTGGCTGTGCCACTGCGCTGTCCCCCATTGCTGAGAGAGTACCGAGACCCATAGAGACCTATAGAGACCCACAGATACCCCATAGAGCCTTATAGATACCCATTGCTACCAGCTGGCATGTGCCACTGTGCTGCCCCTCACTGCCGAGTGAGTACCAAGCCCCATAGACACCCCACAGATACCCCATAGATACCCCATAGAGCCTTATAGATACCCACTGATAGCGGCTGGCATGCGCCGCTTCGCTGCCCTTCGTTGCCAGGTGAGTATGGACACCTATAGAGCCCCATAGACACCCCATAGGGCCCTATAGATATCTATAGACACCCCATAGACACCCCATTACCCCCCCCCAGCTGCCTCCCCGCTCCCCTTAGCGTGTCCTTAGCATGACGTTGGCGTGTCCTTGGCGTGTGCAGGCCCTCGTCCCCGGCCCACGAGCTGCTGTGGGGCGGGGGGGCCGTGGCCCTGCTGCTCTCGGCCGTGGCCCAGGGCCCCGGCTCCCCCTACGAGCCCCCCCCCGGCTTCCTCCTGTACGCGGCCGACGCCATCGCCCTCCTGCGGGCACACGCCAAGGACACGCTGCAACACGCTATGGACACGGCAATGGATCCGATGGACACGGCAATGGATCCGATGGACACGGCAATGGATCCTACGGACACACCGGAACACGATAAGGACACGGCAGAGCACGCTAAGGACACGGCGATGCATCCTGTGAACACGCCAGGACACGCTAAGGACACGCTAGGACACACTGAGGACACGGCAATGGATCCTAGGGACACAGCAGCGGAGGATGCTCTGGAGCAAGGCAGCAAGGATGAGGTATGGGGCTGGGGTGGGGGGGTGGGTAGAGAGACCTGTGGGTACCCTGTAGGCACCCTATGGATGCCCTATAGGTATCAGTACCATAAAGGTGCCCGTAAACCCCTATAGACACCCACAGGCACCCCATAGAACCCCCATAGACCACGCTGACCCCCACACCTCTCTCCCCCACAGGTCTCTGCTGGGCCCAGCCCCATGGAGCCGTGGGGCTTTGGGAGCCGCCTCCCCCCGCTCCTGTCCCCTCTGCCGCACGGCGGCGCGGGGGGGGCCCAGAGCCCCAGTGGGGATTGGGGGGGCTCCAGTGCCCCTCCTGTCCCTGCCCACCCATTCCCGACCTCTCCCATCCCATCTCCATTGGGTCCCAATGCATCGCCCAGCCTATTCCCAAGCTCCATCCCATCTCCTGCCTCTTCCAACGCATCCCCATTGGGTGCCAGTCCATCCCCATTGGGTCCCAGTGGATCTCCATTGGGTTCCAATGCATCTCCCACCTCTTCTAGTGCATCCCCATTGGGTTCCAATGCGTCCCTATTGGGTTCCAGGGTGTCCCTATTGGCTCCCAATGGGTTTCCATTGGCTCCCAATGCATCCCTATTGGCTCCTGATGGGTCTCCATTGGCTCCCAATGGGTCTCCATTGGCTCCCAATGCATCCCTATGGGCTCCCGATGGGTCTCCGTTGGCTCCTAATGCATCCCTATTGGCTCCCAATGGGTCTGCATTGGCTCCCAATGCATCCCTATTGGATCCCAATGCATCCTTATTGGATCTCAATGCATCCCTGTTGGCTGCCAACCCATCTGCATTGGCTCCCAATGCATCCCTATTGGCTGCCAACCCATCTCCATTGGCTCCCAATGCATCCCTGTTGGCTGCCAACCCATCTCCATTGGCTCCCGATGCATCCCTGTTGGCTGCCAACCCATCTCCATTGGCTCCCAATGCATCCCTGTTGGCTCCTGATGGGACTCCATTGGCTTGCAACCCATCTCCATTGGCTCCCAATGCATCCCTGTTGGCTCCTGATGGGACTCCATTGGCTCCCAACCCATCTGCATTGGCTGCCAACCCATCTCCATTGGCTCCCAATGCATCCCTGTTGGCTGCCAACCCATCTCCATTGGCTCCCAATGCATCCCTGTTGGCTCCTGATGGGACTCCATTGGCTCCCAACCCATCTGCATTGGCTGCCAACCCATCTCCATTGGCTCCCAATGCATCCCTGTTGGCTCCTGATGGGACTCCATTGGCTCCCAACCCATCTCCATTGGCTCCCAACGCATGTCCATTGGCTCGCAACCCATCTCCGTTGACTCCCAACGCATCCCCGTCGGCTCCCAACGCATCTCCGTCGGGCCCCGGTGCCTCCCCGTTGCCTCCCAGCCCCTCTCTGTTACCTCCCACGGCCTCGCCACCGCCCCCCGCCCCGCCGCCCCTCGGCCGCCCCCCTCCTCCGTGCCCGTACTCTCTGTCCCCCCACGACCTGGCGGTGGTGCCGTCGGGCCCTCCGCCGCGCGCCCGCCCGCTGCCCGCGTCGCGCTCGGCGCTGTCGGCCGCGTCGCCGGTGCTGGGCGCCATGCTGGGGGGCCGGTTCTCGGAGGGCCGCCGGGGGTGGGTGTCCCTGGGCTGCGCCCCGCCGGCCCCGCTGCTGCTGCTGCTGCACTTCCTGCACGGCTGCCGCCGCCGCTCCTGCCCGCTCTGGGCCTCGCCGCTGGCCCCCGGCGTGGCGGGAGCGGCGCTGGCGCTGGCGCGGCGCTTCCTGCTGCGGGAGCAGCGCCCCCTGGAGGCGGCGGTGGCGGCGGGGGTGCGCGCGGCGCCGGGCGCGCTGTGGGCGCTGGCGGAGCGCTGGGGGTCGGCGGCGCTGGCGCGGCGGGCGCGCGCGCGCTCCTGCAGGGGGCGCCCCAGCGCGTGGCGCGGAGGCTCGCGGCGGCGGCGGCGCGCGCGCGGAGCCCGCGGCTCCTGGCGCAGGCGCTCATGGGAGCCATCGACCCCCGGCGGGGGGAGCGTGGCTGGAGATGGGGGCGGGCTGGGGGGGGGACCCCCTGGTGCTCAGCGCCGGAGCGGGCGGCGACGGGGACCTGGAGGAGGGGTTCGGGGTGGGGGAGGCCGGCGGGGACGGGGACGACGACGGCGACGGGGACGGGGACGACGGGGACGAGGAAGCGGAGGGGGGCGGCCAGGGGGGGCCCTGCAGGGAGCTGTGGGAGCGCCTCGCGGGGACGCGCGCGGAGCTCCAGGACGCGCGCTGGGACCCAGGACGCACCCACGGGGACCCACAGACAGAGCCCCTCAGGGACCCACAGAGGGACCCAAGCCACACCCACGGGGACCCACAGAGGGACCTAAGGGAGACCCAGAGGGACCCACAGAGAGAGCCACAGAGGGACCCAAGCCAGACCCACAGGGACCCACAGAGAGAGCCCCACAGGGACCCACAGAGGGACCTAAGGGAGACCCATAGGGACCCACAGAGAGAGCCCCTCAGGGACCCACAGAGAGACACCCACAGGGACCCACAGAGGGACCTAAGGGAGACCCATAGGGACCCACAGAGAGAGCCCCTCAGGGACCCACCGAGGGCCCCAAGCCACACCCACAGGGACCCACAGAGAGAGACCCAGAGGGACCCACAGAGAGAGCCACAGAGGGACCCAAGCCACACCCACAGGGACCCACAGAGGGACCTAAGGGAGACCCATAGGGACCCACAGAGAGAGCCCCTCAGGGACCCACAGAGGGACCCAAGCCACACCCACAGGGACCCACAGAGGGACCTAAGGGAGACCCAGAGGGACCCACAGAGAGAGCCACAGAGGGACCTAAGGGAGACCCATAGGGAACACCATTGCGACCCCCATAAGGACCTAAGTGAACCCCATAGGGACCCACATAGGGACCTAAGTGAACCCCATAGGGACCTAAGTGAGCCCCATAGGGATCTAAGCAAGCCCCATAGGGACCCACATAGGGAACCCCATAGGGACACCCATAGGGACCTAAGGGAACCCTATAAGGACCTCAGAGAGCTACAGGAGCACCACAGGGACCTAAAGGAACCCCATAGGGACCCACATAGGGAACCCCATGAGGACTTAAGCAACTGCTATAGGGACCCCCATAAGGACCTAAGGGAGCACTGTGAGGACCTCGAAGAGCTACAGGAGCCCCATAGGGACCTAGGGGACCCCCCTCAGGACCCACATAGAGACCTAATGGACCCACATAGAGACCCCTCTAAGGACCTCGAAGAGCTACAGGAGCCCCATAGGGACCTAAGGGAACCCCACAGGGACCCCCATAAGGGCCTAATGGACCCAGGCCATGACTTGGGGGTCCCCTATGGGGCCTCCACCTCTGAAGGACTGCTCTGAATGTGGGGAATGGGACCTATGGATGGGATGGAACCTATGGATGGGGACCTATGGATGGAACCTATGGATGAGACCTATGGATGGGGACCTATGGATGAGACCTATGGATGGGATGAGACCTATGGATGGAACCTATGGATGTTATGAGACCTATGGATGGGGACCTGTGGATGAGACCTATGGATGGGATGAGACCTATGGATGTTATGGGACCTATGGATGGGGACCTGTGGATGAGACCTATGGATGGGATGAGACCTATGGATGGGGACCTATGGATGGGATGAGACCTATGGGCGAGACCTATGAATGGGGACCCTTCCCATGGGGGTCAATGGAGGCCCCATTGATGGGGACGGAGAAGCTGAAGGAGCTCGGAGCCCCCTTGGGGGGCCCATAAGGATCTATAGGACCCCCCCCATAAAGCCCATTGAGGCCCCCCCATGGTGGTGGGGGAGGGGGGGGGCACCCGGTTTTGGGTTCATTTCCTGGGGTTTTGGAGCCGCCGTTGGAGCGCTGGGATCCCAATAAAGGAGGTGCAAAACGGCCCCGGTGTTCCCGGCTTTGGGCCCCACTGATTCCATGGGGCCCGGAGCCCACGGATCCCCTCCCCCCCCCCCATTCCCAACCACTTCCGGCCTCTTCCCGCCCTTTTCCTGGCCGGATCCCAACATTCCGGACACGGCCATATAAGGGCATGGAGGGGCCCCGCGTGTGATGACGTCATCAAGGGGGGGTGGAAAGAAGGGGGGGGGGGGAAAGGGCTCCGGCCATGGAGGACCTGGGTAGGACCCATAGGGATGGGGCTGTGGGACCCATAGGGAATGGATCCATAGGGATGGGGCTGTGGGACCCATAGGGAATGGATCCATAGGGATGGGGCTGTGGGACCCATAGGGAATGGATCCATAGGGATGGGGCTGTGGGACCCATAGGGAATGGATCCATAGGGATGGGGCTGTGGGACCCATAGGGAATGGATCCATAGGGATGGGGCTGTGGGACCCATAGGGAATGGACCCATAGGGATGGGGCTGTGGGATCCATAGGGATGGGGCTGTGGGACCCATAGGGAATGGATCCATAGGAATGGGGCTGTGGGACCCATAGGGAATGGATCCATAGGGATGGGGCTGTGGGACCCATAGGGAATATGGGGCTGTGGGACCCATAGGGAATGGACCTGTAGGGATGGGGCTGTGGGATAGGGAATGGGATAGGGGATAGGGGGTGGACCCATAGGGATGGATCTATGGGTACTGCCCCAGATGCCCTCTTGGCCGACCTGGAGACAACAGCATCGAACCTGAGCCTGGAGCCTGCTCCACGTGGAAAGGTGGGAATGGGAATGGGATATGGGATATATGATGTGGGGTGTGGGGTATGGGATGTGGGATACGGGGTATATGGGGTATGGGATGTGGGAAATGGGATGTGGGATGTAGAATATGGGGTATATGGGGTATGGGGTATGTGGGATATGGGGTATATGGGGTGTGGGGTGTGGGATATGGGATGTGGGGTATGGGATGTGGGATACGGGGTATATGGGCTATGGGATATAGGGTATGGGATGTGGGATATGGGGTATATGGAGTATGGGATATGGGGACCCCATTATGTCCCATTAACCCTCTATGTGCTGGTGTCCAGGTGCCTGGAGGTGACACAGAGCAGCTCTACAGGTATGGGGGCAATGGGGACCAATGGGAGGCAATGGGGACCAATGGGAATCAATATGGATCAATGGGAATCAATATGGATCAATGGGGACCAATGGGAATCAATATGGATCAATAGGAGTCAATGGGAATCAATGGGGATCAATGGGAGTCAATGGGGACCAGTGGGAATCAATGGAGACCAATGGGAGTCAATGGGGATCAATATGGATCAATGGGAGTCAATGGGTCATGGGCGCCACCATTGCTGTCGGAGGGGGGGAGGGCTCAGGCTGGGCTGTTCCAATCCCCCCCCCCACCCCCAGCACAGTGCAGAAGCCGCGGCCGCCCCCCCCCGGCCTTGGGGAGCTCGATCGGCTCCTGCGGGACCTGAACGCGACCCACAGCTGCATCGCAGGTACCAAAACCGCCCCAAAACACCCCAAAATCACCCCAAAACACCCGAAATCAACCCAAAATCAGCCCAAAACACCCCAAAATCACCCCAAAACACCCGAAATCAACCCAAAATCAGCCCAAAACACCCCAAAACACCCTGAAATCACCCCAAAACCGCCCCAAAACACCCCGAAATCACCCCAAAACACCCAAAATCACCCCCAAGTCACAAAAAATCACCTCAAAATCACCCGAACCCCCCCCAAATCTCCCGAAATTCACCCCAAATCACCCCCAAGTCTCCTCAAAATCCCCCCAAATCTCCCCAGATTCACCCCAAAGCACACCAGGGACCCCCAAACCTCTTTATTCACCCCAACCCCCCCCTTCAGATGAGCTCTTGGCCCAGTTGCCCCCCTCGAAGCCCCCCGAGGAGCTGAAGGCCCCATTGGACGCCGGTGAGGATGGAGCAGCCCCGGCTGGGTGAGCAGGACCCCAAACCCGGGGCTTTTCACCCCAAAATTGGGTATTTTTGACCCCAAAATGGGGGGGGTTGACCCAAAAATGGGTCTTTTCACCCCAAAAAGGGGGGGGTAACTCCAAAATGGGGATTTTTGACCCCAAAATGGGGTGTTTCATTACAGAACTTGCGCTATTCACCTAAACAGGGGTCTTTTCACCCCCAAATATGAGCCGTTTGACCCAAAAAAGGGGCATTTTGGCCCCAAAGCAGGGTTTTTTTGACAAAAAAAAAAGGTTTTTTGACCAAAAGAATGGGTTTTGACCCCAAAAGGGGTTGTTTCGTTGCAAAACTTCGCTTTACATCTAAAAATGGGTCTTTTCACCCCAAATATGACGGCTTCAGCCCAAAAAAGGGCTTTTTTGACCAAAAAAGGGGCATTTTGACCCCAAACTGGAGTTTTTTGACCCCAAAATCGGGTTTTTTGACCCCAAACCGGGTGTCCCCCCCCGTCAGGCCCGCGGCCCCCCCGGGCACCCCCTCTGCAGCCACGCAGGAGCTGGACGCGCTCATGGCCTCCCTGTCCCTCTTCCACCTCCAGCACCAGGTGAGGCCGGGGGGGGCCCCACTGAGCCCCACGGGGCCCTTTCGGCCCCACAAGTGCCTGAACCCCCCCACCCCTTTCCAGCGCCCCCCAAGTGTGGGGCAGGACCTGGACTCGCTGCTGCGGCTGCTGCAGAAGGACCTGGACAGGCAGGGGGTGCCCGTGGGGGGCAGGGGCCCCTGCGGGGGGTGCCTGAAGCCCATTGCTGGGAAGGTGAGGGGGGAATGGGGGGCAATGGGGGTGTTAATGGGGTCAATGGGTGCCAATGGGGGGTCAATGGGTGTCAAAGGGGTCAGTGGGGTCAATGGGGGTCAGTGGCGATCAATGGGGGTCAGTGGGGTCAACGGGTGTCAGTGGGGTCAATGGGGATCAGTGGGGTCAATGGGGGTCAGTGGGGTCAATGGGGATCAGTGGGGTCAATGGGGGTCAGTGGGGTCAATGGGTGTCAGTGGGGGATCAGTGGGGTCAATGGGGGTCAGTGGGGTCAATGGGGATCAGTGGGGTCAATGGGGGTCAAAGGGGGTCAGTGGGGTCAATGGGGATCAGTGGCGTCAATGGGGTCAATGGGGGTCAATGGGAGCCAAAGGAGGACCCCATTGGCTCCTCCCGCCCCCCCCATGACGCGTCACCCATTGGCCCCGCCCACCCAACAGGCGCTGCTGGCGCTGGGTCGCTGGTGGCACCCGCGTCACTTCCGCTGCGCCGCCTGCGGGCAGGCTCTGGGCGGGAGCGCCTTCTTCGAGCGCGAGGGCGCCCCCTACTGCCCGGAGGACTACGGGCGCCTCTTCGCGCCCACGTGCGCCGCCTGCCAGCGCCCCATCCTGCACGTGAGCGGCGGGGTCACGTGGGGGGGCAATAATGGGGGGCAACGGGAGCAATAGGGGGCAGTTGGGGGTCTATGCGGGGCAATGGGGAGCAATGGGAGTAATGGGGGTAATGGGGCACAATGGGTAATGGTGGCAATGGGGAGCAATGGGAGTAATGGGGGCAATGGGGGTAACGGGGCACAATGGGTAATGGTGGCAATGGGGGGCAATGGGGTTCAATGGGGGCAATGGGGGGTAATGGGGGGCAGTTGGGGGGCTATGAGGGGCAATGGGAGTAATGGGGGCAATGGGGGGTAATGGGGGTGATGGGGGCAATGGGGGGCAATAGGGGTAATGGGGGGCAGTTGGGGGTCTATGAGGGGCAATGGGAGTAATGGGGGCAATGGGGAGCAATGAGGCTCAATGGGGGTGATGGGGGGGGTCCTTTCTGTGCTATTATGGGATGGAGCCCCCCCTCCCCTGCAGCAAATGGTGACGGCGCTGGACAAGACCTGGCACCCGGAGCACTTCTGCTGCACCCACTGTGGGGCGGTGCTGGGGGAGCAGGGTCAGAGCCCCCATGCACCCCATAGACCCCATATCCCATACCCCATAGACCCCATACATCCCATATACCCCATACATCCCGTATAGCCCATACATGCCCTATACCCCACATAAGCCATGTACCCCACACATCCTCTATACTCCCTACCACCATCCCCTCTATACACCACATACCCCATATACCTCATATACCCCATACACCCCACATACCCCCCATATCCCCCACACGCCCCACACCCCACATACCCCCATACCCCCACAACCCCCATAACTCCATACCCCCCACACCCCCCACACCCCCATACCCCCCATTACCCCCCACACCCCCCATACCCCCACATCCCCCACACTCCCCACATCCCTCACACCCCCATATCCCCCACACCCCCAATAACCCCCATAACCCCACAACCCCCATACCCCCCATTACCCCCCATACCCCCCACACCCCCCACACTCCCCACATCCCTCACACCCCCATACCCCCACAACCCACACACCCCCATTACCCCCCACACCCCCCACACCCCCATCCCCCCCACCGCCCCCATACCCCCCACACCCCCCACATCCCCCATACCCCCACATCCCCCTCACTCCCCACATCCCTACCCCCATACCCCCACACCCCCACCCCCACCCCACACCCCCATACCCCCACACCCCCATACCCCCCATCCCCCACACTCCCCACATCCCTCACACCCCCATACCCCCACAACCCCCATAACTCCATACCCCCCATACCCCCCACATCCCCCCACACCCCCATACCCCCCATAACCCCCACTCCCCACATCCCCACACCCCCATAACCCCACAACCCCCATACCCCCCACACCCACACACACCCCCCACACTCCCCCATCCCCCACACCCCCAATAACCCCCCCCACCCCCGTTCCCATTGCAGGGTTCCTGGCCCGGGACCTCCTCCCCTACTGCCCCCAGGACTTTGGGCTCCTCTTTGGGAGCCGCTGCCGGGGCTGCGCCCGCCCCATCCTGGCCGGGTTCATCGCGGCCCTGCAGGGGCTCTGGCACCCCCAGTGCTTCGTGTGCGCGGTGAGGACCCAGGGAGCCCCAGAGAGCCCAGAGAGCCCATAGAGCTCCATAGAAACCCCATAGAGCTCCATAGAGCTCCATAGAGACCCATAGAGCCCCATAGAGCTCCATAGAGACCCATAGAGCCCCATAGAGCTCCATAGAGACCCCATAGAGCTCCATAGAGCTCCATAGAGACCCATAGAGCCCCATAGAACTCCATAGAGACCCATAGAGCCCCATAGAGCTCCATAGAGACCCATAGAGCTCCATAGAGCTCCATAGAGCCCCATAGAGACCCATAGAGCTCCATAGAGCCCATAGAGACCCATAGAGACCCATAGAGCTCCATAGAGCCCATAGAGCCCCATAGAGCCCATAGAGCTCCATAGAGCCCATAGAGCCCCATAGAGCTCCATAGAGACCCATAGAGCCCCATAGAGCTCCATAGAGACCCATAGAGCTCCATAGAGCTCCATAGAGACCCATAGAGCTCCATAGAGCCCATAGAGCCCCATAGATCCCATAGAACCCCATAGATCCTATAGAGCCTCATAGAGCCCCATAGATCCCATAGAGCCCCATAGAACCCCATAGAGCCCCATAGAGCCCCATAGAACCCCATAGAGCTCCATAGAGCCCCATAGTCCCATAGAGGTGAATGGCGCCGCTCTCTGCCGCCCCCTGCAGGACGGCGAGGTGTACTGCACCCATAGAGCTCCATAGTACCCCATACAACCCTATAGAGCCCCATAGAGCCCCATAGAGCCCCATAGAACCCCATAGAGCCCCATAGAGCCCCATAGAGCCCATAGAGCCCCATAGAGCCCCATAGAGCCCCATAGAGACCCATAGAGACCCCAAAGAGCCCCATAGTGACCCCATAGAGCTCCATAGAGACCCATAGAGCCCCATAGAGCTCCATAGCTCCAGAGACCCATAGAGACCCATAGAGACACCATAGAGACCCCATAGAGCCCCATGGAGATAGATAGAGACCCATAGAGCCCCATAGAGCTCCATAGAGACCCATAGAGCTCCATAGAGCCCATAGAGACCCATAGAGACCCATAGAGCTCCATAGAGCCCATAGAGACCCATAGAGACCCATAGAGCTCCATAGAGCCCATAGAGCCCCATAGAGACCCATAGAGCCCCATAGAGACCCATAGAGCTCCACAGAGCCCCATAGAGCCCATAGAGCCCATAGAGCTCCATAGAGCCCATAGAACCCCATAGAGCTCCATAGAGCTCCATAGAGACCCATAGAGCTCCATAGAGCCCATAGAGCCCCATAGAGCTCCATAGAGACCCATAGAGCCCATATATCTCATATATCCCATATCCCATTTATCCCATGTATCCCATATACCCCATAGCCCATATCCCACATCCATATAACCCATATCCTATATCCCATACCCCATATATCCCATATCCCATACCCCCTATATCCTATACCCCATATACCCCATATCCCCTATATCCTATACCCCATATATCCCATATCTCATACCCCATATATCCCATACCCCCTATATCCTATACCCCATATACCCCATACCCCCTATATCCTATACCCCCTATATCCCATACCCCATGTACCCCATACCCCGTATACCCCATATCCATACCCTTAATCCCGTTATCCCACCCTCAGGAATGCTCCTCTCCCATCACCGGAGGCACCTTCTTCGAGGCCAACGGGCGCCCCGTGTGCCAGCGCCATTCCCAGCCCCATTCCCAGCCCCATTCCCAGCCGAGCTGCTCCTTCTGCCTCCAGCCCCTGGATGGGGCCGCCCCACAGCAGCGCGACGGGAAGCTCTACTGCCCGCTCTGCGCCCAGCACCTGCTCCAGTGAGGGGCCCCATGGCCTGCCCTGCCCCATAGGTGCCCAATGGCCTGCCCCATACATGGCCAATGGACCCATAGATGGCCAACGGACCCATAGATGGTCAATGGACCCATAGATGGCCAACGGACCCATAGATGGCCAACGGACCCATAGATGGTCAATGGACCCATAGATGGTCAATGGACCCATAGATGGTCAATGGACCCATAGATGCCCAATGGACCCATAGATGGTCAATGGACCCATAGATGCCAATGGACCCATAGATGGCCAATGGACCCATAGATGGTCAATGGACCCATAGATGGCCAGTGGACCCATAGATGGCCAACGGACCCATAGATGGCCAATGAACCCATTACAACCACCATAAGGTCCCGTTTTGGGTCCAATTCTCCCCATTTTGGGTCAAGTCCTCCTATTTTGGGTCAAATTTTCCCCATTTTGGGTCTAAATCTATTCATTTTGGGTCATTTCCCCCCATTTTGGGTCTAAATCTATTCATTTTGGGTCATTTCCCCCCATTTTGGGTCTAAATTATTCATTTTGGGTCATTTCCCCCCATTTTGGGTCTAAATCTATTCATTTTGGGTCATTTCCCCCCATTTTGGGCCATTTCCTCCCCATCCCTTGATGCCCCCCCCCCCATCTCCCCCTTTCATCAATGGGGGGGACCCCAAGAGTCCAAAAGGGTCAATTTATTCCCATCAACCTTGGGGGGCTCCAATGGAACAAAGGGGGGGCCCATAGAACCCAATGGGGGGCCTTTGGGTTTGAAGGGATCCCCCCCTTCCTCCCGGGCTTGGTATGTTCCAATGAGGGAGGGTGGGAGGTCCCATTGAGCCAATGGGGAGCGTGGGAGCGTCCAATGAGCCAAAGGGGGGGCGTGGGAGCGTCCAATGAGCCAATGGGGGTCGTGGGAGCGTCCAATGAGCCAATGGGGCGGTGATGGGATGTTCCATTGAATCCAGTGGGGTTTAATGGGATGTTCCATTGAAGGCAATGGGGTTTAATGGGATGTTCCATTGCAGGCAATGGGGTTTAATGGGATGTTCCATTGCAGGCAATGGGGTTTAATGGGATGTTCCATTGAAGGCAATGGGGTTTAATGGGATGTTCCATTGAAGGCAATGGGGTTTAATGGGATGTTCCATTGAAGGCAATGGGGTTTAATGGGATGTTCCATTGCAGGCAATGGGGTTTAATGGGATGTTCCATTGAATCCAATGGAGTTTAATGGGAGGTTCCATTGCAGGCAGTGGGGTTTAATGGGATGTTCCATTGAAGGCAATGGGGTTTAATGGGATGTTCCATTGAAGGCAATGGGGTTTAATGGGATGTTCCATTGCAGGCAATGGGGTTTAATGGGATGTTCCGTTGCAGGCAATGGGGTTTAAGGGGAGGTTCCATTGAATCCAATGGGGTTTAATGGGATGTTCCATTGAAGCCAATGGGGTTTAATGGGAGGTTCCATTGCAGGCAATGGGGTTTAATGGGATGTTCCATTGCAGGCAATGGGGTTTAAGGGGAGGTTCCATTGAATCCAATGGGGTTTAATGGGATGTTCCATTGAATCCAATGGGGTTTAAGGGGAGGTTCCATTGAAGGCAATGGGGTTTAATGGGATGTTCCATTGAACCCAATGGGGTTTATTGGGGGGTTCCATTGCAGGCAATGGGGGGTCCCGGTGCGTGCCCCCCCTCACTCGCCCTCCTTGTCCTCCCCATGGGTGATGATGTAGCAGATGTTCTTGTAGTCCACGTTGCCGGCCACGTCGGGGGGGAAGGCGGCCCACATGTTCCTGATCTGAGCCCCATAGGCCATTAGAGACACCCCATAGGGGCCCCTATAGGCTGTTATAGACACCCCCCCCCATAGGCCATTATAGACCCTCCTATAGAATCCCCTATACGCCTCCCATACACCATAAGAGACCCCCCATAGACCCCCTATAGACCATTACAGACCCCCGCATAGACCCCCCCTATAGAGCATTATAGACCCCCTATAGACAGTTACAGACCCCCCTATAGACCTTCTATAGACCATTATAGATCACCCCCATAGACCCCCCCATAGACCCCCCTATAAAGCATTATAGACCCCCCCATAGACCCCCTTGTAGACCATTATAGACCCCCTATAGGGGCCCCTACAGACCATTATAGACCCCCCATAGACCCCCCCATATGGGCCTCACCTCCTCGGGGGTGAACCGGTCACACTGGGTGGTCAGGAGCTCCTCCAGGCTGGGGGGGGGGGGGCAAAGGGGTGGGGCTAAGAGATGGCTACGCCCCCTGAACCTCCATATCCCATAATACCCCATATATCCTATATACCCCATATCCCACACCCCATATACCCCATATCCCATACCCCATATCCCATACCCCATATACCCCATATCCCATACCCCATATCCCACACCCCATATCCCACACCCCATATCCCACACCCCATATCCCATACCCCATACCCCATATCCCATACCCCACACCCCATACCCCATATCCCATACCCCATATACCCCATATGCCATACCCCATACCCCACATATCCCATACCCCATATACCCCATACCCCATATACCCCATATCCCATACCCCATATCCCATACCCCATATACACCATATACCCCATACCCCATATACCCCATACCCCCCATATCCCACATATCCCATACCCCGTATCCCAAAGCCTATATACCCCATATCCCATACCCCATACATCCCACACCCCATATACCCCATATCCCACACCCCATATACCCCATATCCCATACCCCATATACCCCATATCATATACCCCATACACCCCACACCCCACATCCCCCCCATATCTCACAAGCTCTTCTTGATGGTTCCCTTCCCATCGGGATCCAGCACCTTGAACGCCCCCATGATGACGTCCTCAGGGTCCGCACCTGATTGGACGGTGCCAGTGGGTCAGTGGGTCCCCATGGGTCCCTATGGTCGCTATGGGTCTCTATGGTTCCCTATGGGTCTCTATGGGTCCCTGTGGTGTCTATGGGTCGCTATGGGGCTCACCCTTGAGCTTCTCCCCGAACATGGTCAGGAACACGGTGAAGTTGATGGGGCCCGAAGCCTCCTTGATCATCGCGTCCAGCTCCTCGTTCTTCACGTTCATACGGCCTGGAGGGGCGGGGCCTCAGCAGGACACGCCCCTCTGCCCCATAGACCACGCCCCCAGCCCCATAGACCACATCCCCTGCCCCATAGACCACGTCCCCTGCCCCATAGACCATGTCCCCTGCCCCATAGACCACGTCCCCTGCCCCACAGACCACCCCCTTCCCTATACCCACCATTCAGATGAAGCCACACCCCCTTGCCACAAGCCCCGCCCATCTCCAAGCCCCTCCCCTTTCCCATAGGCATCCATTGAAGCCTCTCCCCTTCCCATTAAGCCCCTCCCCTTCCCCATTGCAGTCCAGTCTCTAAGCCCCTCCCCTTCCCCATTGCAGCCCCTTCCCTTCAAGCCCCTCCCCTTTCTTTAGGCCCCGCCCCCTATAGCCCCGCCCCTACCCATGGCGGCAAAGGTCTCCCTCAGGTCGTCCTTGTCAATGATCCCATCCCTGTTCTGGTCAATGACCGTGAAGGCCTGGGAAAGGGGGCGGAGCCAAAGGGAGCGCGGGGACCAATCAGACCGCGGGGGGGCGTGGCCACAAGGGGGCCCCATCGAGGTGAATGGGAAGGGGAAGGAGAGGGCGGGGGTGAATGAGGGGCAGGGTTATCCATAGGGATGAATGGGGAGGGGGGCGGAGCTTAAGGGGAAGGGGGCGGGGCTGGGGGGGGAGGGGGCGTGGCCAATGGGGGTCCCCACCTCCTTGAACTCCTGGATCTGGGTCTGATCGAACATGGAGAAGACGTTGGAGCTGCCCTCGGCCGCGCGGCGCTTCGCCTTCTTGGGGGCCTGTGGGGAGCTGTGGGTCCTTATGGGGCTCTATAGGGGGTCTATGGGGTGTCCATGGGGCTCTGTGGGGTGTCCATGGGGCTCTATGGGGGTCTGTGGGGTGTCTATGGGGCTCTATGGGGGTCTAGGGGGTGTCTATAGGGGTCTATGGGGTGTCCATGAGGCTCTATGGGGCTCTGTGGGGGTCTATGGGGTGTCCATGGGGGTCTATGGGGTGTGCATGGGGGTCTATGTGGGTCTGTGGGGTGTCTACGGGGTGTCCATGGGGGTCTATGGGTCTTAATAGGGGGGCTTTATAGGGGGTCTATGGGGCTTTGTGGGGGTCTATGGGGGGTCCATGGGGCTCTGTGGCATGTTTATGGGGCTCTATGGTGTGTCCATGGGGGTCTATGGTGGGGCTATGGGGGGTCTATGGGGTAATAAAGGGGAGCTATGGGTGTCTATGGGGGCTCTGTGAGTGTCTATTGGGGGGTTGGGAGGGTCCAAGGGGTCCCCATGGGGCTCCATAGGGCCCCTATGGGGCTCTGCTTGGCGCTATGGGTCTCTATTGGGTATCTATAGGGGTCTGTGGGGTATCTATAGGCTCTATAGGGGAACTGTAGGGTATCTATAGGGGTTTATGGGGTATCTATAGCGGTCTATAGTGGGTCTATGGGGTTCTATAGGGGTCTATGGGGTATCTATAGGGCTCTATGTGGTATCTATAGGGCTCTATGTGGTATCTATAGGGCTCTATAGGGGTCTATGGGGTTTCTATAGGGCTCTATGGGGGTTCTGTAGGGGTCTATGGGGTTTCTATAGGGGTCTATGGGGTTTCTATAGGGGTCTATGGGGGTCAGGCTCTCACCATTGTCTCCTCGCAGACGGGGGGGGGTCGCTGTGGGCTCCGTCCAATCGCGGGGGGTTTTATTGCCCCCCTTGGGGGGGAGGGGTCCGGCCCCGCCCCTTTCCTCGCCCCTCCCCCCGCCTTGAGGCTCCTCGTGCCCTTTCTCGGGAATAACCGGGAATAGAAACGGGAGGGGGAGGGGGGGACCCCGCACCTGCTGCCCCTCCCCCACCCTGCAGCTGCTGCGGGGGGAGGGGAAGGAGGGGGAGGGGAGGGGAGGGGGGGGAAATCCCATTGATCCCAGCAGGGGTCCCATTGATCCCAGTACGGATCCCATTCATCCCATTGATCCCAGTGCAGATCCCATTGATCCCAATGGCTCCCAGTGCAGATCCCATTGATCCCAGTGCAGATCCCATTCATCCCATTGATCCCAGTGCAGATCCCATTGATCCCAGTACGGATCCCATTGATCCCAGTACGGATCCCATTGATCCCATTGATCCCAGTACAGATCCATTGATCCCAGTACGGATCCCATTGACCCCATTGATCCCAGTACGGATCCATTGGTCCCAGTGCTCCCAGTATGGATCCCATTGATCCCATTGATCCCAGTATGGATCCCATTGACCCCAGTACAGATCCCATTGATCCCAGTATGGATCCCAGTGATCCCAGCACTCCCAGTATGGATCCCATTGATCCCAGTGCTCCCAGTATGGATCCCATCGACCCCAGTACAGATCCCATTGATCCCAGTGCTCCCAGTACGGATCCCATTGATCCCAGTATGGATCCTGTTGATCCCAGTGCTCCCAGTATGGATCCCATTGCTTCCAATGGCTCCCAGTACGGATCCCATTGATCCCATTGATCCCAGTACGGATCCCATTGATCCCAGTGCTCCCAGTATGGATCCCATTGATCCCAATGGATCCCATTGATCCCAGCATGGATCCCAGTATGGATCCCATTGATCCCAATGGATCCCATTGATCCCATTGTGTCTCTTGGCGCCACTCCCAGCCCCCCCCCAGCCAATCAGCGCCAAGGGGCGGGGCCAAGCTCAGCCAATCGCGTGCGAGCAACCCCGGGTGTTGCACACGACGCAGACGATGACGCGATGACGTCACAACGCCCCCTCGGGGGGGGGGTCATCCCTGGATGTGACGTCACGACGTGGCGGGGGGGAACGACACGAGCTGACGTCACCGGCGACGTCACGACGAAACCCCGCGGTCCCCTTCCCAAGGCGCTTCCGGATTGGTTCCTTCCCAGGGCCGGAAGGGGAGGGGCAATGAGGAAGGGGGGGGGGGTTGTGCTGTCACGTGAGCGAGATCACGTGACGCCGCGGCGGCAGCGACTCGCGGGCGGGTAACCGGGGGGTTGGGAAAGGGGAGATCACGTGATCGGGGGGCTATGGGGCGCTATGGGGGTCTATGGGGCTCTATGGGGCTATATAGGGTTCTATGGGGGGTCTGTGGAGGGTCTGTGGGGCTCTATGGGGGTTTATGGGGAGTCTATGGGGTTCTATGGGGTCTATGGGGGTCTGTAGGGGTCCATGTGGGGTCTGGAGGGTCTGTGAGGCGCTATGGGGGTCTATGTTTTGTCTATGGGGCTCTATAGGGGTCTGTGGGGGGTCTGCGGAGTCTATGGGGCTCTGTGGGAGGGCTGTGGGGGTCTATGTTTTGTCTATGGGGGTCTATGGGGCTCTATAGTGGTCTATGGGGGGTTTATGGGGTCTATGGGGCTCTATAGGGGTCTGTGAGGGGTCTGTGGAAGATCTATGGGGGGTCTAAGGGGGGTCTGTGGGGCTCTATTGGAGTCTATGGGGGTTTCTGGGGTCTATGGGGGGTCTATGGGGATCTGTGGGGGACTATGGGGTGTCTATAGGGGTCTGTGGGGGGTCTATGGGGCACTATGGGGGTCTGTGGAGGTCTGTGGGGGGGCAATGGGGGACTATGGGTTGTCTGTGGGGGGTCTGTGGGGCTCTATGGGGGTCTGTGGAGGGTTTGTGGGGTCTATGGGGCTCTATAGGGGTCTATGGGGATCTGTGGGGTTTATGGGGGTCTGTGGGGCTCTATGGGGGGTCTGTGGGCATCTATAGGGGGTCTGTGGGGGGTCTATGGTGGTCCATGGGGTGTTTATGGGTGTCTGTGGGGTCTATAGGGGTCTGTGGGGGTCTATAGTGTTCTATAGGGGTCTGTGTATGTCTCTGGCGCCGCTCTCTATGGGGCAGCCCCATAACCCCCCCGCATTGTTTCCCCCCTCCCCAGGCCTGCCCCATGGCGTCGGGGCCGGAGCTGCTTCGCGCCGACGACACCGGCGATGGGGGGAGCCCGTCGTGCCCCACCGCGCCCCATAGCGACGGCCCCTGCCCCATAGCGCCCCATAGCGACGGCTCCTGCCCCATAGCGCCCCATAGCGATGGCCCCTGCCCCACAGCGCCCCCCGGGGCCCGCCTGAGCATCGCCATTCTCTGCTACATCAACCTGCTCAACTACATGGACCGCTTCACTGTGGCCGGTACCTGGGGGGGGGGGCTCTATGGGGCGCTATAGGGTGACATAGGGTGGCTGTGGGTCGCTCTGGGTCCCTATGGGTGCTATGGGTCCCTATGGATGCTATAGGTGTTATGGGTCCTTACGAGTTCCTATGGTTGCTATGGGTCCCTATGGGTGCTATGGGTCCCTATGGTTGCTATGGGTCCCTATGCATCCCTATGGGTGCTATGGGGCAGCCCCACATTCTCTCCCCCCTCCCAGGCGTCCTCCCCGATGTTGAGGATTTCTTCAGCATCGGCGACAGCAGCTCCGGGCTCCTGCAGACAGGTGCGACCCCCCCTGCCCCACACATGTGGGGCTGCCCCATAGCCATGGGGCTCTCCCATACATAACGTTCTGAGTCACAGCTATGGGGCTGCCCTATGCATAGGGGACTGAGTCACAGCTATGAGGCTGCCCTATACATAGGGGGCTGAGCCACAGCTATGGGGCTGCCCTATGCCTAGGGGACTGAGCCACAGCTATGGGGCTGCCCTATACATAGGGGGTTGAGCCACTGCAATGGGACTGCCCCACACATAGGGATCTGCCCCACATATAGGGGCCTGCCCCCCACTTATGGGTCTGCCCCCCACTTATGGGTCTGCCCCACACATAGGGGTCTGCCCCCCACTTATGGGTCTGCCCCCCACTTATGGGTCTGCCCCACACATAGGGGTCTGCCCCACACTTATGGGTCTGCCCCACACATAGGGGTCTGCCCCCCACTTATGGGTCTGCCCCCCACTTATGGGTCTGCCCCACACATAGGGGTCTGCCCCACACTTATGGGGCCGCCCCACAGTGTTCATTGGCAGTTACATGGTGCTGGCGCCCCTCTGTGGCTATTGGGGGGATCGCAAGAGCCGGAAGCGGCTCCTGAGCCTCGGCCTTGCCCTATGGGCGGCTGCGACCATGGCCGGGAGCTTCGTGCCCCCCCAGGTGAGGGGCTATGGGGCGCTATGGGGGGGGTATGGGGCGCTATGGGGCTTTATGGGGGGGGTATGGGGGTCTATAGGGCTCTCTGGTGGGGTTATGGGGGTCTATGGGGCTCTATGGGGGGGTTATGGGGGTCTATGGGGCTTTATGGGGGGGTTATGGGGGTCTATGGGGCTCTATGGGGGGGTTATGGGGGTCTATGGGGCTCTATGGGGGGGTTATGGGGGTCTATGGGGCTCTATGGGGGGGTTATGGGGGTCTATGGGGCTTTATGGGGGGGTTATGGGGGTCTATGGGGCTCTATGGGGGGGTTATGGTGGTCTATGGGGCTTTATGGGGGGGTTATGGGGGTCTTTTGGGGGGGCTATGGGGGGACTATGGGGCGCTATGAGGGAGCTGTGGGGCACTGTGGGGGTCTATGGGTGGCTATGGGGGTCTGTGGGGGGCTGAGGGTGTCTATGGGGGGGTATGGGGGATGGTCAGGGTGGGTAATGGGGTGCTTGTGGGGCAACCCCTTTATTCCCCCTACTCCACAGAGCCCACATAGACCCCATTGATCCCCATTGAGCCCCACTGATCCCCATTGACCCCCATTCACACCCATTGAACCCAGTGGTCACATAGGCCTGGACCCCCATAGACCCCCCATAGATCCCCATAGCCCCCCGATAGAACCCCATCGCCCCCCCATAGCCCCCCCATATCCCCCCATAGACCCCCATAGCCCCACATATCCCCCCATATCCCCCCATAGCCCCCCCATATCCCCCCATAGACACCCCCATAGCCCCCCATAGCCCCCCCAGCCCCATAGCCCCCTTGGCGCAGGGGTTCTGGGCGCTGTTGCTGGCGCGGGCGCTGGTGGGTGCTGGTGAAGCCGCCTTCTCCACGGTGGCCCCGACCCTCGTGGCCGACCTGAGCCCCCCCGGGCCCCCCCGCAGCCGCGCACTGGGGGGGTTCTACCTGGCTGTGCCCCTGGGCAGGTAATGGGGGGCTGTGGGGGGCTATGGGGGGGTCTGTGGGGGGTTATGAGGGGTCTATGTGGGGATATGGGGGAGCTATGGGGGTCTGTGGGGGGATATGGGGGTCTATGGGGGGGTTATGGGGGCTATGGGGGGTCTGTGGGGGGGATATGGGGGTCTATGGGGGGGTCATGGGGGCTATGAGGGGTCTGGGGGGGGTCTGGGGCAGGATATGTGGGTCTGTGGGGGGGTTATGGGGGGCTATGAGGGGACTATGGCGGGGTCTGTGGGGGGATATGGGGGGATAATGGGGGTCTATGGGGGGGTCTATGGAGGGTTATGAGGGCTCTATGTGGGGATATGGGGGAGCTATGGGGGTCTGTGGGGGGATATGGGGGTCTATGGGGGGTCTGGAGCAGGATATGTGGGTCTATGGGGGAGTTATGGGGGGCTATGAGGGGTCTCTGGGGGGATATGGGGGGATAATGGGGGAGCTATGGGGGTCTGTGGAGGGGCTATGGGGGGCCTAGGGGATGCTATGGGGGGTCTATGGGGTGTCTATTTGGGGCTATGGGGGCCTATGGGGAGTCTATGGGGGTCTAGACGGGGGGTATGGTGGGCTATGGGGGTCTGTGGGTGTCTATGGGGCATCTTTTGGGGGCTATGGGGCTCTATGGGGGGGCTGTGGGGGTTGTATGGCAGGCCTAGGGGGAGGCCAGGTGGGTCTAGGGGGTTCTAAAGGGGGCTGTGGGGGGCTGTGGGGTGCATGACCCCACATCCCCCCCCCCAGTGGCCTGGGTTACATCACGGGGGCAAAGGTCAAGGAGGTGGCAACCGATTGGCGCTGGGCCCTGCGGGTGAGAAACCCCCCCGTGACCATTGGTCCCATTGACCCCCATTGATCCCATTGATCCCCATTGACCTCATTCATACCCATTGATACCCATTGACCCCCATTGATCCCATTGACCCCCATTGACCCCATTCATACCCATTGACTCCCATTGATCCCCATTGATCCCCATTGACCCCCATTGATCCCCATTGATCCCATTTGTACCCATTGATCCCCATTGACCCCCATTGATCCCATTGACCCCATTCATACCCATTGACTCCCATTGATCCCATTGATACCCATTGATCCCCATTGATCCCCATTGACCCCCATTCATACCCATTGACTCCCATTGATCCCCATTGACCCCCATTCATACCCATTGATCCCCATTGATCCCCATTGACCCCATTCATACCCATTGATCCCCATTGACCCCATTCATACCCATTGATCCCCATTGATCCCCATTGACCCCATTCATACCCGTTGATCCCATTGACCCCCATTGATCCCATTGACCCCATTCATACCCATTGATACCCATTGCCCCCATTCATACCCATTGACCCCATTCATACCCATTGACTCCCATTGCCCCCCATTGATCCCCATTGACCCCATTCATACCCATTGACCCCCATTGATCCCCATTGACCCCATTCATACCCATTGATCCCCATTGATCCCCATTGACCCCCATTCATACCCATTGACTCCCATTGATCCCGATTGACCCCATTCATACCCATTGCCCCCCATTGACCCCATTGATCCCCATTGATCCCCATTGCCCCCCATTGCCCCCTGCAGGTGACCCCCGTGCTGGGGCTGGTGGCGCTGGCGCTGTTGGTGACCCTGGTGACCGACCCCCCCCGGGGGGGCACCGAGACCCCCCCTGGCACCCCCCTGACCCACAGCGCGTGGGGCAGCGACCTCCGGGACCTGCTCACCAAGTGACTGCATGGGGGGGCCATAGGGACTGCATGGGGGGCAATGGGAGTCAGTGGGGACATGGGGGGCAGTGGGTGTCTTATGTGTGTCTATGGGTGCCTGTGGGGGGTCTGTGGGTACCCCATGGTACCTTATGGTGCCATAGGGTGCTATTGGTAGGATAGGGTACTGTAGGATGCCATTGGGGTACCTTTGGGTGCCATAGGGGTCCCATAGGATCCCATAGGGTGCCATAGGAGTAACATAGAATACCATAGGGTGCCATAGGGATCCCATAGGGTGCCATAGGATGCCATAGGATCCCATTGGGTGCCATAGGGTGCCATAGGATCCCATAGGGTGCCATAGGGTGCCATAGGATCCCATAGGGTGCCATAGGATCCCATAGGATCCCATAGGGTGCCATAGGATCCCATTGGGTGCCATAGGATCCCATAGGGTGCCATAGGATCCCATAGGATCCCATAGGATCCCATAGGGTGCCATAGGATCCCATAGGGTGCCATAGGGTGCCATAGGGATCTCATAGGTGCCATAGGGTCCCATAGGGTGCCATGGGGTCCCATAGGGTCCCATAGGGTGCCATGGGGTCCCATAGGGTGCCATGGGGTCCCATAGGGTCCCATAGGGTGCCATGGGGTCCCATAGGGTGCCATAGGGTCCCATAGGGTGCCATGGGGTCCCATAGGGTGCCATGGGGTCCCATAGGGTCCCATAGGGTGCCATGGGGTCCCATAGGGTGCCATAGGGTCCCATAGGGTGCCATAGGATCCCATAGGGTGCCATGGGGTCCCATAGGGTGCCATAGGGTCCCATAGGGTGCCATGGGGTCCCATAGGGTGCCATGGGGTCCCATAGGGTGCCATAGGGTCCCATAGGATCCCATAGGATCCCATAGGGTGCCATAGGATCCCATAGGATCCCATAGGGTCCCATAGGGTGCCATGGGGTCCCATAGGGTGCCATGGGGTCCCATAGGGTCCCATAGGGTGCCATGGGGTCCCATAGGGTGCCATAGGGTCCCATAGGATCCCATAGGATCCCATAGGGTGCCATAGGATCCCATAGGGTGCCATGGGGTCCCATAGGGTGCCATGGGGTCCCATAGGGTGCCATAGGGTCCCATAGGATCCCATAGGGTCCCATAGGATCCCATAGGATCCCATAGGGTGCCATAGGATCCCATAGGGTCCCATAGGGTGCCATGGGGTCCCATAGGGTGCCGTGTCCCCCCAGCCGCTCGCTGGTGCTCTCCACGCTGGGTTTCACGGCCGTGGCCTTCGTGACGGGGGCGCTGGCGCTCTGGGCCCCCGCGTTCCTGGTGCGGTGCCGGGAGGCGACGGGAAGGGGGGAGCCCTGCCCCCGGGGGCACCGCTGCGAGAGCAGCGAGAGGTGGGAGCCCCATTCATCCCCATTGACACCCATTCATCCCATTGATCCCATTGACACCCATTCATCCCCATTGATAACCATTGACACCCATTCATCCCCATTGACACCCATTCATCCCCATTAACACCCATTCATCCCCATTGACACCCATTCATCCCCATTGACACCCATTCATCCCATTGATAACCATTGACACCCATTCATCCCCATTGACACCCATTCATCCCATTGATCCCATTGATAACCATTGATAACCATTTATAACCATTGACAACCATTTATAACCATTGACACCCATTCATCCCCATTGACACCCATTCATCCCATTGATCCCATTGATAACCATTGATCCCATTGATACCCATTGACACCCATTGATCCCATTGATAACCATTGATAACCATTGACACCCATTCATCCCCATTGACACCCATTGATCCCATTGATCCCATTGATACCCATTGACACCCATTGATCCCATTGATAACCATTGATAACCATTGACACCCATTCATCCCCATTGACACCCATTGATCCCATTGATAGCCATTGATCCCATTGATCCCCATTGACACCCATTGATAACCATTGATCCCATTGATAGCCATTGATCCCATTGATAGCCATTAACACCCATTGATCCCATTGATAACCCATTGATAACCCATTGATCCCATTGGCACCCATTGATCCCATTGATAACCCATTGATCCCATTGATAACCCATTCATCCCAATGATAACCTATTGATACCCATTGATCCCATTGATACCCATTCATACCCATTGATAACCCACTGATCCCACTGATAACTCATTGATGCCCATTGATACCCATTGATTACCCTTTGATACCCATTGATAACCCCTTACCCCCATTTCCCCCATCACCCCCTTACCCCCATTGCCCCCATCACACCATTTCCCCCATCACCCCCATTATCCCCATTGCCCCCCATTACCCCATTGCCTCCATTACCCCCATAGCCCCCATTGACCCCCATCTCCCCACTTCCCAGCATGCTCTTCGGGGCTCTGACGGTGGCCTCGGGGGTGCTGGGGGTGGGGCTGGGGGCGGAGCTTTCCCGGCGCTGGAGCCCCCATTGCCCCCGGGCTGAGCCCCTGCTCTGCGCTATGGGGCTGCTGGGGGCTGCCCCCTGCCTGCTGCTCGCCATCATGGCCGCCCGGCCCAGCCCCACGGCGGCCTATGTGAGTGCCTATGGGGTGTCAATGGGGGGACTATGAGGGTCTATGGGGTGTTTATGGGGGTCTATGGGGGGTCTATGGGGGCTATGTGGGTCTATGGGATGGCAAGGGGGTGTCTATGGGGTGGCTGTGGGAGTCTGTGTGGGTCTATGATTATTTGTGGGGGGCTATAGGGCTCTGTGGGGGGCTATGGGGTGGCTATGGCATATCTGTGGGTCTTTATGCTGTCTCTGTGGGGTGTCTGTGGGTCTCTATGGGGCCTCTATGGGTTTTTATGGGGTCTCTGGGTTTCTATGGGGTCTTGATGGGGTCTCTATGGGGTCTCTATGGGTCTCTGTGGGGTCTCTGTGGGGTGTCTGTGTGTTTCTATGGGGTCTCTATGGGTCTCTCCCCACAGATCTTCATCTTCCTGGGGGAGTCGCTGCTCAGCCTCAACTGGGCCATCGTGGCTGAGATCCTTATGGTGGGTCCTGCCCCATAACCCCCACAAACCCCCCATAGACACCCCATATCCCTCCATAGACCCCTCCATAGACCCCCCATAGACCCCCATAGAGCCCCATAGACCCCTATAGACCCCCATAGCCCCCCATAGATCCCCCATAGACCCCCTTAGAACGCCCATAGCCCCCCACAGCCCCACATAGCCCCCCATAGATCCCCCATAGATCTCCACAGACACCTATATACCCCCATAGACCCCCATAGGCCCTCCATAGACCCCCCATAAAGACCCCTCAGACCCCCATAGACCCTTATAGTCCCCAATAGACCCCCATAAAGACCCCCATAGACCCCTATAGCCCCCCCCATAGACCCCTGTAGAACCCCCTATCCCCCCATCTCCCCCACAGATGGGTCCATGTGTATGGTTATGGGGGAAGGGGGGGGGGGTCCGTGTGTGATCACGTGACCTCCCCCCCCAGCACGTGGTGGTGCCCACACGTCGCTCCACGGCCGAGGCACTGCAGATCATCACCTCCCACCTGCTGGGGGACGCCGGGAGCCCCGTGCTCGTGGGGGCGGTCAGACAGGGGCTATGGGGGATATGGGGGTCTGTGGAGGGGCTATGGGGGGTATGGGGGGGCTATGGGGGGTCTGGGGGGGGGCTATGGGGGGTCTGGGGGGGGCTATGGGGGTCTATGGAGGCTCTGGGGGGTCTGTGGGGGTCTGTGGAGGGGCTATGGGGAGCTATGGGGGTCTATGGGAGGCTGTGGTGGTCTGTGTGGTGGTTATGGGCATCTGTGGGTTTCTATGGGCATCTATGGGGCGGGCTATGGGGGTCTGTGGGTGGGCTATGGGGGGTCTATGGGGGGCTATGGAAGGGTCTATGGGGGTTTGTGGGGTGTATATGGGTGTCTATGGGTGTATATGTGGGTGTATGGGTGTCAGTGGTTGTCTGGGGGGGGCTATGGGTGGGGTACGAGAGTCAATAGGGATCAATGGGAGTCAATGGGGATCAATGGGGATCAATGGGAGTCAATGGGGATCAATGGGAATCAATGGGGTCAGTGGGAGTCAATGGGGATCAATGGGAGTCAATGGGGATCAATGGGAGTCAATGGGGATCAATGGGAATCAATGGGGTCAATGGGAGTCAATGGGAGTCAATGGGGATCAATGGGAGTCAATGGGCATCAATGGGCCTCAAGGGGTATGAATGGGCCCGGGCGCTGACCCCGCCCCTTCGGTTCCCACGCCCGCAGCTCAGTGATTGGCTGCGCTCCTCCGCCGGCCCCGCTCCTTCCTCCCTGGCGGCCGCGCGCGCGCTGGGGCTCGCGCTCCTGCTCTGCCCCTTCGTGGCCGCGCTCGGGGGCGGGGCCTTCCTGGGCACCGCCTCCGCCTTCCCACGTGACCGCCGGCGCGCGCGGCTCCTGGCGCGGGGTGAGCGGGACCCATAGGGACCCCATAGAGACCCATAGAGACCCCATAGAGACCCCATAGGGACCCCATAGAGACCCATAGAGACCCATAGGGACCCATAGAGACCCCATAGAGACCCCATAGGGACCCATAGAGACCCCATAGAGACCCCATAGGGACCCCATAGAGACCCCATAGAGACCCCATAGAGACCCCATAGGGACCCCATAGACACCCATAGGGACCCCATAGAGACCCATAGGGACCCCATAGACACCCATAGGGACCCCATAGAGACCCATAGGGACCCCATAGAGACCCCATAGGGACCCCATAGGGACCCCATAGACACCCATAGGGACCCCATAGAGACCCATAGGGACCCCATAGAGACCCCATAGGGACCCCATAGACACCCATAGGGACCCCATAGAGACCCATAGGGACCCCATAGACACCCATAGGGACCCCATAGAGACCCCATAGGGACCCCATAGGGACCCCATAGACACCCATAGGGACCCCATAGAGACCCATAGGGACCCCATAGAGACCCCATAGGGACCCCATAGACACCCATAGGGACCCCATAGAGACCCCATAGGGACCCATAGAGACCCCATAAAGACCCCATAGAGACCCCAATCGGGACCTCATAGAGACCCATAGGGACCCATAGAGACCCCATAGGGACCCCATAGAGACCCATAGGGACCCCATAGAGACCCCATAGGGACCCATAGAGACCCCATAGACACCCCATAGAGACCCATAGGGACCCCATAGAGACCCCATAGAGACCCCATAAAGACCCCATAGAGACCCCAATCGGGACCTCATAGAGACCCATAGGGACCCATAGAGACCCCATAGGGACCCCATAGAGACCCATAGGGACCCCATAGAGACCCCATAGGGACCCATAGGGACCCATAGACACCCCATAGGGACCCATAGAGACCCATAGGGACCCCATAGAGACCCATAGGGACCCCATAGAGACCCCATAGGGACCCATAGAGACCCCATGGGGACCCATGAAGACCCCATAGAGACTCCATAGCGACCCATAGCGACCCCACAGAGACCCATAGGGCCCCACAGTGACCCCTTTGTCCCCCCCCCATAGGTCTGGACCCCGATGACGAGGACCTCGAGGACCCCGATGACCTCGTGGTGCCACAGGGGGGGCGCCCCACCAAGGTGCCCGTGGCCCATGTGCTGTCCTGACCCCCATCTATGGGGCCCAGACCTATATCAGTGGGGCACAGACCCACATCTACGGGGCACAGACCCACATAAGGGGGTCATTCATTGCCCCCCAATGGAGGATCCCGACCCACATCTATGGGGTTCTGACCCACCTAAAGGGGTCATTGACCCCCCAGTGGAGGATCCTGACCCAAATCTATAGGGCCCAGACCCACGTCTGCAGGTCCCGCACTCAGAATGGGGGTCCTGGACCCACCATGGAGGATCCTGACCCACATCTGTGGGGCCCAGACCCACATCTCTGGGCCTCTGACCCACATAAGGGGGTCACTGACTCACAGCGAAGGATCCTGACCCACATCTATGGGGCCCAGACCCACATCTATGGGGCACAAGCACCGCAGCCCCCAATAAACCTGTTTGGACACCCCAAGTGCTGACTTTGGCTCCTCTGTGGCCCCCTGCCCCACATCTCCCCACACCC
Source organism: Pezoporus wallicus (assembly GCF_028554395.1). Classification (NCBI taxonomy): domain Eukaryota; kingdom Metazoa; phylum Chordata; class Aves; order Psittaciformes; family Psittacidae; genus Pezoporus; species Pezoporus wallicus. The sequence continues at coordinate 32,910 of NW_026638518.1, forward strand.
CATTGCCTGCCCCACCACCCCCTGTACGTGCCCCATAACCTACCCCATATCTGCCCCAAAACCTGACTCATTGCCTGCCCCATAACCAGCCCCATAACCTACCCCATATCTGCCCCATAACCTGACTCATTGCCTGCCCCATAACCTGCCCCATCAACAGCCCCACCCCCGCCCCACACCCTCCTCTCCCGCACCCCCCCTCCTGCCCCACATCCCGCCCCACAGCGCGTGGGAGAACCCGTCCTGCCGCTCCCGCCCCGCCCCACAGCGCCGTGGGGCCGGAGCCGGGGTCAGAGCCGGAGCCTGTGGGGCAGGGGCCACTTGTGGGGCAGAGCCGCGGCCATGGCGCCCCCCAGCGCCACCCCCCTCCCGCTGCTGCTGCTGCTGCTGCTGGCCCCACACCGGAGCCACGGCTGCGACCGGACCCACGGCGGAGAGGACTCAGGTGAGAGCTATGGGGCTATGGGGGGGCACGAGGCAATGGGTGTCAATGGGGCTATGGGGTAATGGGGGGCTATGGGGGTGCATGAGGCAATGGGTGTCAATGGGGCTATGGGGGCTATGGGGCTCTATGGGGTAATGGGGGGCTATGGGGGGGTATGAGGCAATGGGTGTCAATAGGGCTATGGGGGCTATGGGGCTCTATGGGGTAATGGGGGGCTATGGGGCTCTATGGGGCAATGGGGATCTATGGGGCAATAAGGGGCTATGGGGCAATGGGGATCTATGGGGGTCTATGGGGCAATGGGGGGTCTATGGGGCAATGGGGATCCATGGGGCAATGGCGATCTATGAGGGTCTATGGGGCTCTATTGGGCAATGGGGGGGATCTATGGGTCAAGTGACACCCCCGTTTGTTCCCCCCCCCACAGTGAACTGGGAGAAGCTCGGTGAGACACCCCATACCCCATACCCTATATCCCCATGTGTCCCTATGTATCCCCATATATCCCCATGTGTCCCTATGTATCCCCATATATCCCTATATATCCCTATGTATCCCCATATATCCCTATATATCCCTATGTATCTCTATATATCCCTATACCTACCCGTATCTCCCTTTATCTCCCCATATATCCCCATATTGCCCCGTATCTCCCCGTATCTCTCATATCTCCCCATATCTCCATTTATCTCCCCATATCTCCCCATATCTCCCCACATCTCCCTATATCTCCCCATGTCTCCCTGTATCTCTCCACATCTCCTCATATCTCCCTATATCTCCCCACATCTCCCTATATCTCTCCATATCTCCCCATATCCCTCCATATCCCCCCATATCCCCCCATATCTCCCCATATCCCCCCATATCTCCCCACATCCCCCCATATCTCCCCATATCCCCCCATATCTCCCTATATCTCCCCATGTCTCCCTATATCTCCCCATACCCCCATCTCCCCCCATCTCCCCACATCTCCCTATATCTCCCCATGTCTCCATTTATCTCCCCACATCCCCCCCCATCTCCCCCCATCTCCCCCCATCTCCCCACATCTCCCCACATCTCCCTATATCTCCCCATGTCTCCATTTATCTCCCCACATCCCCCCCCATCTCCCCCCATCTCCCCCCATCTCCCCCCATCTCCCCCCATCTCCCCCATCTCCCCCCATCTCCCCCCATCTCCCCCCATCTCCCCACATCTCCCCACATCTCCCCCCATCTCCCCACATCTCCCCACATCTCCCCACATCTCCCTATATCTCCCCATGTCTCCATTTATCTCCCCCATCCCCCCCATCTCCCCCCATCTCCCCCCACATCCCCCCATCTCCCCCCACATCCCCATCTCCCCCCCACATCCCCCCATCTCCCCCCATCTCCCCACATCTCCCCCCATCTCCCCACATCTCCCCACATCTCACCCCATCTCCCCCCATCTCCCCACATCTCCCCACATCTCCCCACATCTCCCTATATCTCCCCATGTCTACATTTCTCTCCCCCGATCCCCCCCCATCTCCCCCCATCTCCCCCCTTCTCCCCACATCTCCCCCCATCTCCCCCCATCTCCCTCCATGTCCCCCATCTCCCCCCCGTCTGCCCCATCTCCCCCCCATCTCCCCCTGTATCTCTCCCCCCATCTCCCCCCATCTCCCCCCATCTCCCCCCATCTCCCCCCATCTCCCCCCATCTCCCCACATCTCCCCCCATCTCCCCCCATCTCCCCCCATCTCCCCCCATCTCCCCCCATCTCCCTATATCTCCCCACATCTCCCTATATCTCCCCATGTCTCCATTTATCTCCCCACATCCCCCCCCATCTCCCCACACCTCCCCACGGATCCCCATCGCACCCCTCTCCCCCCCCATAGGCTGCGGCCGCCCTGTGGCGCCCCCTGGCGGCCCGGAGGTTCGCAACGTCGGGGGCGAGGACGCGGCGCCGGGGGCGTGGCCTTGGACGGGGGCGTTGCTGCGCCGGGGGGGTCACGTGTGCGGAGCCTCCCTCGTGGCCCCCGAGTGGGTGCTGACGGCTGCGCACTGCTTCCAGGAGTGAGTGCCCCATAGCGACCCATAGCGACCCATAGGGACACATAGAGACCCCATAGGGACCCCATAGGGACCCATAGCGACCCATAGAGTTGCCATGGGGTCCCCATAGAGACCCCATAGGGACCCATAGAGACCCATAGCGACCCATAGAGACCCCATAGGGACCCATAGAGACCCATAGCAACCCATAGCCAACCATAGGGACCCATAGAGAAACTTAGAGACCCATTTATTCCCCATCCAGCCCCACTGATACCCCCGTTTGAAGGCATTGATCCCCTTTGGCACCCATTGATCCCCATTGACCCCCATTGACTCCCATTGGCTCCCATTGACCTCCATTGACGCCCATTCACCACCATTGATCCCCATTGGCTCCCATTGACTGCCATTGACCACCATTGACCCCCATTGACTCTCATTGACCCCTATTGATCCCCATTGATCCCCATTGACCCCTATTGATCCCCATTGACCACCATTGAACTCCATTGACCCCTATTGATCCCCATTCACCGCCATTGACTCTCATTGATCCCCATTGGCTCCCATTGACTGCCATTGACCACCATTGACCCCCGTTGACTATCATTGACCCCCATTGATCCCCATTGACCCCTATTGATCCCCATTGACCCCCATTGACCCCTATTGATCCCCATTGACCACCGTTGACCCCCATTGACCCCTATTGATCACCATTGACCCCCGTTGAGCCCCATTGGCCCCTATTGATCCCCATTGACCCCTATTGATCCCCATTGACCGCCATTGACTCTCATTGATCCCCATTGGCTCCCATTGACCACCATTGATCCCCATTGGCTCCCATTGTCCCCCATTGAGTTCCATTGATCCCCATTGATCTCCATTGATACCTATTGATCCCCATTGTCCCGCATTGATGCCCATTGATCCCCATTGCCCCCCATTGACTCCCATTGCCCCCCATTGACCCCATTGACTTTCGTTGACTCCCATTGATTCCCGTTGACCCCCATTGACTTTCTTTGATTCCCATTGATCCCCATTGTCCCCCATTGCCTCCCATTGCCCCCCATTGACTCCCATTGACTTTCATTGACTCCCATTGATTCCTGTTGACCCCCATTGACTTTCATTGATTCCCATTGCCCCCCATTGACTCCCATTGACCCCATTGACTTTCATTGACTCCCATTGACTTTCATTGACTCCCATTGATTCCCACTGACCCCCATTGACTTTCATTGATTCCCATTGATCCCCATTGACTTCCATTGCCCCCCTTTGCCCACCATTCCCCCCCATTGACTCCCACTGATCCCCCAGGAGCCGTGACCCCCGCCTGTACTCGGTGCTGCTGGGCTCGCAGTGGCTGCCCCCCCGGGCCGGGCCGTCGCAAGGCCTCGTGGTGCCGGTGGCCGAGGTGCTGCCGCACCCGCGGTACCGCGGCGAGGCCACGAGCGGGGACGTGGCCCTGGCGCGCCTGGCGCGAGCCGTGCCCCTGGGCCCCCGCGTGCTCCCCGTCTGCCTGCCCCCCCCCGGGCCCGCATTCCCCCCCCCCGGAGCCCGCTGCGTGGCCACCGGCTGGGGGGAGGCGCGGGATGGAGGTGAGGGGGAGGGGGAAGGGGGGGGAAGGGGGGCAATGGGGGGGAATGGGGGGGAATGGGGGGAATAGGGATTAATGGGGGGCAATGGGGATGAATGGGGGAGAATGGGGGTCAATGGGGATCAATGGGGATGTATGGGGGGCAATGGGGATGTATGGGGGGCAATGGGGATGAATGGGGGAGAATGGGGGTCAATGGGGATGTATGGGGATGTATGGGGGGCAATGGGGATTAATGGGGGTAATGGGGATGAATGGGGGAGAATGGGGGTCAATGGGGATGTATGGGGATGTATGGGGGGCAATGGGGATGTATGGGGGGCAATGGGGATTAATGGGGGTAATGGGGATGAATGGGGGAGAATGGGGGTCAATGGGGTTGTATGGGGATGTATGGGGGGCAATGGGGATGTATGGGGGGCAATGGGGATTAATGGGGGTAATGGGGATGAATGGGGGAGAATGGGGGTCAATGGGGATGTATGGGGATGTATGGGGGGCAATGGGGATTAATGGGGGTAATGGGGATGAATGGGGGAGAATGGGGGTCAATGGGGTCAATGGGGATCAATGGGGATCAATGGGGGCAATGGGGGTCAATGGAGGCAATTGGGGGAATGGGGGTCAATGGGGATCAATGGGGTCAATGGGGGGAATGGAGGAGAATGGTGGCAGTGGGGGGCAATGGGGGGGAATGGGGAACAATGGGGGCAATGGGGAGCAATGGGGCTCAATGGGAGTCAACGGGGATCAATGGGGGAATGGGGGCAATCGGCATCAATGGGCATGAATGGGCGTCAATGGGGGCAATGGGATCAATGGGGGAATGGGGGCAATGAGGGGGAATGGGGGGAATGGGGTCAATGGGGATCAATGGGGGGAATAGGGGGCAATGGGAGTCAACGGGAATCAATGGGGGTCCAATGGAATCAATGGGGGCAGTGGGGGAGATGGGGGTCAACCGAATTCAATGGGGGGCAACTGAACCCAATGGGACCCTATAGCCCCCCATTGACCCCCATTGTCCCCCCAAGCTGCCCCCCGGCGCCTGCAGGAGCTGGAGGTGCCGGTGCTGGCGCTGAGCACGTGCCGGCGCCTCTACGGCATCGATATGGGGCGGGCGCTGCCGCCGCGCGCCATCCACGCCGACATGGTGTGTGCCGGCTACGCCGAGGGGCAGCGCGACACCTGCAAGGTGAGGCCCACAGAGACCCACAGAGA
>NW_026638519.1:0-395 GCF_028554395.1 Pezoporus wallicus
AGAGCCAGGAGGAAAGCATGTGCTGGGCATCTTCAGCACACAGTCAGCTTTGCAACGGTGTCACCATCATTGCTGTCGCTCCTCGCTTTCATACCTAAAGGTCCATTTGAATGCACCCTCTTCGGAGCTTGCTCTCGGCTGCCCAGCTGCACAGTGAGTAGAGCACGAACAGTTGCCGTCTGCTCCCACAATCGAAGAGCCAGGAGGGAAAGCTGGTGAAAGCTTAGGGTTAGGGTTAGGGTTAGGGTTAGGGGTTAGGGTTAGGGGGGTTAGGGGGGTTAGGGGTTAGGGTTAGGTTAGGGGTTAGGGGGTTAGGGTTATGGTTAGGTTAGGGTTAGGGTTAGGGTTAGGGGGTTAGGGGTTAGGGTTAGGGTTAGGGTTAGGTTAGGGTTAGG
>NW_026638520.1:0-395 GCF_028554395.1 Pezoporus wallicus
GAAGCTGTGGCTGTTCCATCCATGGCAGTGTTCAAGGCCAGGTTGGACACAGGGGATTGGAACAAGCTGCTCCAGTGGAAGGCGTCCCTGCCCATGGCAGGGGTTGGAGCTGGAGGAGCTTTAAGTTCCCTTCCAACACAAACCAGGCTGGGATTCTGTGATGGGCTTGGGAGCATCCATCAGAGCCACCAGCGACAGGGGCAACCTTAAAGCACTCCCATTCAGAAGGGCCCTTTCCCCCTGTTGCTGCCCATTTCAGTCCTTCACCACACTCCTCACTGTTCCTCCCCATCTCTTTCCTTCTAATTTTGGGCACCGCTCCCTCAGGCCCTCCTTTGTCTCTTGTGCTTCCAACACGATGGGTGGAAGAAGGTGAATGTCATCATCGGGGAGAG
>NW_026638521.1:0-3838 GCF_028554395.1 Pezoporus wallicus
AGTGGTCAAGGCCAGGCTGGACGGAGCCTTGGGTGACACGGTTTAGTGCCAGGTGTCCCTGCCTGTGGCAAGGGGGTTGGAACTAAATGGTCTTAAGGTCCTTTCCAACCCTAACTATTCTCTGATTCTCCGATTCTCTGACTGTGTACATCAAGATCCCGTGGACTGAGTTGGTGGGTAACTGGAATCCAGCTGTTTGGAAGTATCCCCCCAAAAATGTGTGCGCACCCTTCCGCGCAAAGGCAGGTCTCTAAACTGAAGGAAATGCATGTCCGGTGGGTCCTGATGCCCCATATAGGCTGGAGCTTTTTTCTTGGCAGACACAGGGAGGTGATGGGAGAAAGGATGCTTTGATAGCAGCTGCTCCTTCTGTTAACAATAAAGGATGCGGTTTGGCGCGTCTGTTATGATTATTGTTATTATTATGCCTACTGCTTAATGGCAGGAGTTTCAAAGTTAGGAATGGCACTTGTCCTTTTAATGGTGAGAATGCTGCTTTGTCCTGTCTCTCTTTTGAGCCCAGGTTTCGGAGAGAAGTGACACTTAATTTCTGTTGTGACTTTTGGCATATGTAAGGAAGCACAGGAGGAACGTGTTTAACTTTGGGGAGATCGTCTGATGACTCCCACCTTCGCTGAGGCTGCCAGGTTTTGGCAAATGTGGTTTGGGGTGAAAGCTGATGAAGTGTCTCAGTATAAGTCGGTTGTGATGTGCCCGAGAGTCGTGCAAACTTGAGGTCAGTTTAGTTTTGGAGCCCTGCTGTTGGAGGTTTCCAGTGAAGGACAGATATGTAGGCCCGGTGATTAGCTGTGAGCGACATGATTTTTCTGAAACCAGAAGTTTTTTTGGAGCCAGCGTAACATTTTGAAATCAGTTGCCTGAGGCTTGGATGAATTGGGTACTCCTCTGAGTGAAAATGCTGTGGGGATTTTGTTCTGAGTTGCATTAAAGCTGAGAGATGTGCTGCTTGTTTTCACTGATTTTGTGCCATGTTTAGAGTCGTTTGGCTGTGCTAAGGTTGAGGACGACCGTGACTGTGTGGTAACTGTAAAGGGAGATGAAAGTTTTACGTGATTCCGGGAAGCAGGGAATGTCCATGCTAGGAGAGATTTCACATTGCTGGACACATCCCTGCACAGTCCGTTTGTGCGGAGGCGTTAGGCCGGGGACACGCAAAGTCTCTTTCACCTGAATTTTGGCATGGTTCTGTGCTTGATCCTGCCGATGACCCATGTGGTGTGCTTTGAGGAGTGAAAGGGAGAGGAAAGAAGCATTCTAAAGCATGTAGAAATGTGGCAGTATTCCTGTCGGCTGCAAGCGCTGCTGGGGAAGCAGATGCTGGTTGCCTTTTCTCTTCTAGACAAATGACTTTCACTGGCAAGACAACTGCTGTGCTGTGAAGCTGCCAGATGGACCTGTAGGTAGACTTGGGGCAGCGGGGATGTCATGGGGGGAATTTGGGAAGGCAGAGGGAGCCCATGGTGGCAGCAGGGACCGAGCAGGGCTTTGGAGGGATGTGGCGGGAGGTGCTTGTGTTGCTTCTCTCTTCAGGAGCAGCTGTTTCAGGCTTACCTGGATGATGACGGTAACGAGAGAGGGGTTTTGTTGGGCCTACGCTACGTCCCCAGGAGGGGTGCACTATGCCTGCCCTTTGTTTTCACTTTGTGCCTGGTGTTTCTAGGCCTTGAAATTGTGCTGTGGGCTCAAACGGACAGTGAAGTCAAGGAGGACGAGCGCAGGATCAGTTCTCAGGGAGACAGGAGGTGTGTAAGTTGTGGTGTCTCGTAGCTTTTGTGGGAGACAAAGAAGCCTGGTGGGCCAGGAAGAGCAGGACTAAGGATTGGCATTTCTAGAGGATTCTGTGCCTTCAGAGCTCTCTGTAGATGTCAGCCAGTTTGTCTGCTGCCGTGCAAGTGCTGCTCGCTGGGGAGGAGAAATCCTTCTCTGCCAAGTGGATGCTCCTCCCCAGCTGCATTTCAGCTCCCTTTGCCAGGGAGGCTGGAGAAAGGGCTGCCCTGATGCGGCTGATTTTCCTTGCCCTGTTCTGGTTTTCTTCATCAATAGAGGGCGCTGAAGACACCAGCTGGATGCTCGGTGCCCTTCCACGTCCCTCTTGAAGGTGTTTAGGTGGGTGACCGAGGCAGGAGGCAGCAGCTGTAACCTGACTGCAGATGTGATGGGCATCGAAGCCCACAGCAGATCTGGACTGTGAAACCTTGTGTCCCCCGTGGGACAAGACCTTGCTTGTAGGCAGTTGCTGGAGAAAAGCTGATGTGTCATAAAGGTAGACGTTAGTTTTCCTGCGCATTATCGTCTGTTCTACCCGCCAAGCTGAGGTGCTTTTCTGTCTGCCTTCAGGACTGCTGCAGGCACGTGTTTTAAAGACATGTTGGTCCAGGCAGCGTGCTGAAAGGTAAGTTAAGGTTTGTCAGCCATGCTTGTTGCTCCCAGTGAGTTAGTCTGGTAAAAGATACCGTTTTCTGCTACGAAAGCTCATTGCGTATGTTGTTTGAGGTGTTAGAGAGGCTGATTACAGAGAGAGGGGGTAGATCAGGCTCTCCGTAGTACCCACAGCACTGTGTTGGGTGCGAGTTGTTTGCCAGCCCTTGTGACTCTGCTGCTCCCAAGCAGGTAGGGCTGGCCTTGCCTCACAGGTAGGAAAGTTGGTTCCCTGTGAGATCAACCCCCTTGCCTGGTGCCTGGCAGAGCTGTAATTAGACAAGCGCAAATTTGTCACCTGCTGTGTCACCCTTGGTCCATCCACCTCCCCTGCTCTTGGAGTCCCTGTGCTGCTTTGTAAGGGAGAGTTTTGCAGGGCTGCCCTGGGGACAGGAATGAAGCGAAGGCCCACCCCCACAGGAAGGGTGGTGGCTCTGTGAAGCTTCTCTTACGTTCTTGGGATTAGGACATCACCTGGGTGTGCTGAGGCTTCCTGGAATGCTGGAATACCCGAGCTACAGGCTGGGAGCGTGAGATTCCTGCAGGCCCTGCTGGGGATCTCAGCTCCCATACAGGGACTTTGCTCCAGGGTTTGCTGGTGCTGGGAGGCAGAGGCATGCTGGAAAGAAAGGCTTTGGGCATCGTGGCTCTTTGGGCCAGCACAAGCACCCCTTGCTGTTTGCAGGGACGGGAGGCTTCCAGACAGTCCTCATGTGTCGTCTTTCCTGATGGCAGACAGGAAAGGACTGTCCTTTCCTGACAAAAGGAGCTCTTCTTGACCAAGATTTCGTCTGCTCCTGCTGTCTGTTGCCCACCTGAAATCCTCCTTGTCTCCCGATGGCCTTGTTGTCCTTCCAAGAGCAGCCAGTTGTGCTCCTGCTGCAGTGGGGAGAGGGATGGAGTCAGGATGGGCCAGTGGCTGGCAGCCTCCGGCTTCCTTTTCCGTTTCCATCCATCCCCTCTCTTCCCTTTTAATGAGAAGACTTCCCAGTGTGAGAGGAAGTCACCAATGGGGTACTGGGGTCCTTGCTTTCATCCTTGGCAGGGAGAGGCTGCTCAAATGAAACCTGCACCCCCTTGAGCTGCTCCTGTAACAGACCTTGTAATGGGAAACAAAACCCCTGCAGTGAGGCTGACGGCTCCAGATCGAGTGGGTCTGTCCTGCAGCTCTGAGCCTTGAAACTCAGAGATGCTTGTGTCGATGGTCACAGTTGCCAAGGTGGCTGCTCCTGACCCACTGGGTGCCTGTCTTTTCATCTTTTTATCCTCTTTTTTTGGTTTGTTTGTTTGTGTGGTTTTGGGTGTGGCTGCTGTCTTGTCTTCTAAAATCAAAGCCCTGGCTCGGGTTGCAGCCCAGGAGAGCCTCTGCAGGGCTGTTCTTTGACAAAACTCCCAGTCT
>NW_026638522.1:0-3930 GCF_028554395.1 Pezoporus wallicus
CCCATATCTCCCTAGGGAGTTCTACCAGCCCCATATGTGTCTATGGAGTCCCACCAGCCCCCTACCTCCCTACGGAGTCCCATATCTCCCTAGGGAGTTCTACCAGCCCCATATGTGTCTATGGAGTCCCACCAGCCCCCTATCTCCCTACAGAGTCCCATATCTCCCTAGGGAGTTCTACCAGCCCCATATGACCCTATAGAGTCCCACCAGCCCCCTCTCTCCCTACAGAGTCCCATATCTCCCTATGGAGTTCCACCAGCCCCATATAACCCTATGGGTCCCCACCAGCCATATACCTCCCTATAGCATCCCACCAAGTTCCCCATCCCCACCACCACCACCACCACCACCACCACCTCCTCCCATAGGGTCCATACCCCCCACCCCATTGGGTGCCTATGGCCGTGCCCCACATCCTCCTCTAGGTGGAGACCATCGGCGACGCCTACATGGTGGCGTCGGGGCTGCCCAAGCGCAACGGGAACCGGCACGCGGGGGAGATCGCCAACATGGCGTTGGACATCCTCAGCTCCGTGGGCACCTTCAAGATGCGCCACATGCCCGAGGTGCCCGTGCGCATCCGCATCGGCCTCCACTCGGGTGAGCGCGGGGCCGTGGGGCGTCTTCCATTGGGTGCCATGGAGGGGATAGGGGTGTCTTCCGTTGGGTGTCTGCCGTTGGGTGTCTTCCGTTGGGTGTCTTCTGTTGGGTGTCTGCCGTTGGGTGCCTTCAATTGACCATCTCCCATTGACCATTGCCCGTTGCCTATCACCCATTGACCATTGACCATCTCCCATTGAGCATCATCTGTTGACCATCACCCATTGACCATCGACCATCTCCCATTGACCATTACCCATTGCCTATCACCCATTGACCATTGACCATCTCCCATTGACCATTGACTGTTGCCTATCACCCATTGACCATCAACCATCTCCCGTTGACCATTGCCCATTGCCTATCACCCATTGACCATTGACCATCTCCCGTTGACCATTGCCCATTGCCTATCACCCATTGACCATCGACCATCTCCCATTGACCACCACCCATTGCCCATTCACCATCTCCCATTGACCACCACCCATTGACCATCACCCGTTGACCACCACCCATTGACCATCTCCCATTGACCATGTCCCATTGACCATCTCCCATTGACCACCTCCCATTGACCATCACCCGTTGACCATCACCCATTGACCATTGACCATCACCCGTTGACCATTGACCTTCTCACATTGACCATCACCCATTGACCATTGACCATTGACCATCACCCATCTCCCATTGACCATCTCCCATTGACAATCACCCATTTCCCATTGACCATTGACCTTCTCCCATTGACCTTCTCCCATTGACCATCACCCATTGACCATTGACCATCACCTGTTGACCATCTCCCATTGACCATCACCCATTGACCATTGACCATCTCCCATTGACCACCTCCCATTGACCATCACCCGTTGACCATCACCCATTGACCATTGACCATCACCCGTTGACCATTGACCTTCTCCCATTGACCATCACCCGTTGACCGTTGACCATTGACCTTCTCCCATTGACCATCACCCGTTGACCGTTGACCATTGACCATCACCCATTGACCATTGACCATCTCCCATTGACCTTTTCCCATTGACCATCACCTGTTGACCATTGACCATCTCCCATTGACCTTCTCCCATTGACCATCTCCCATTGACCATCACCCATTGACCATTGACCTTCTCCCATTGACCATCCCCCATTGCCCATTGACCATCACCTGTTGACCATCTTCCATTGACCATCACCCATTGACCATTGACCATCTCCCATTGACCATCTCCCATTGACCATCTCCCATTGACAATCACCCGTTGACCATTGACCATCACCCGTTGACCGTTGACCATTGACCGTCACCCATTGACCATTGACCATCTCCCATTGACCATCTCCCATTGACCATCTCCCATTGACAATCACCCATTTCCCATTGACCATTGACCTTCTCCCATTGACCTTCTCCCATTGACCATCACCCATTGACCATTGACCATCACCTGTTGACCATCTCCCATTGACCATCACCCATTGACCATTGACCATCTCCCATTGACCATCTCCCATTGACCATCACCTGTCGACCATTGACCATCTCCCATTGACCATCTCCCATTGACCATCACCCATTGACCATTGACCATCTCCCATTGACCATCCCCCATTGCCCATTGACCATCACCTGTTGACCATCTTCCATTGACCATCACCCATCTCCCATTGACCATCTCCCATTGACCACCTCCCATTGACCATCACCCGTTGACCATCACCCATTGACCATTGATCATCACCCGTTGACCGTTGACCATTGACCGTCACCCATTGACCATTGACCATCTCCCATTGACCTTTTCCCATTGACCATCACCTGTCGACCATTGACCATCTCCCATTGACCATCTCCCATTGACCATCTCCCATTGACAATCACCCATTTCCCATTGACCATTGACCATCTCCCATTGACCTTTTCCCATTGACCATCACCTGTCGACCATTGACCATCTCCCATTGACCATCTCCCATTGACCATCACCCATTGACCATTGACCATCTCCCATTGACCTTCTCCCATTGACCATCACCCATTGCCCATTGACCATCACCTGCTGACCATTGACCTTCTCCCATTGACCATTGACCATCTCCCATTGACCTTTTCCCATTGACCATCACCTGTTGACCATTGACCATCTCCCATTGACCTTCTCCCATTGACCATTACCCATTGCCCATTGCCCATCACCTGTTGACCATTGACCTTCTCCCATTGACCATCTCCCATTGCCCATCCCCCGTTGCCCACCCCCCATTGACCTTCCCCCCTTGCCCACCCCATAGGCCCCTGCGTCGCCGGCGTCGTGGGCCTCACCATGCCCCGCTACTGCCTCTTTGGTGACACCGTCAACACGGCCTCGCGCATGGAGTCCACCGGCCTCCGTGAGTGCCCCACACGTGGGGGTCCCAGCCCCACACATGGGTCCCTGCCCCACATATGCATCCCTGTCCCAGACACATGGGTCCCTGCCCCACACACATGGGTCCCTGCCCCAAACACATGGGTCCCTGCCACACACACACGTGCCCCTGCCCCACATGTGCATCCCTGCCCCACACACGTGGGTCCCTGCCCCACACATGCGTGTCCCCACCCCACATATGGGTCCCTGCTCCACATATGCGTCCCTGCCCCACACACGCATGCCCCTGCCCTACACATATGCATGCCTGCCCCACACACATAGGTCCCTGTCACACACACACACGTGCCCCTGCCCCACATGTGCATCCCGGCCCCACACATGTGGGTCCCTGCCCCATATATGCATTCCTGCCCCACATATGGGTCCCTGCCCCACACATGCGGGTCCCAGCCCCACACACGCGGGTCCCTACCCCACACGTGTATCCCTGCCCCACATACACATCCCTGCCCCACATACACATCCCTGCCCCACACACGCATGCCCCTGCCCCACACAAGCGTCCCTGCCCCACATCCCCCCATCAATGGGGCCACCAATGGGGCCCCCATAGGGGCTGTGGGGCAGGGGGGGAGGGGCCCCGCGATGACGTCACTGTCCCCACAGCCTATCGGATCCATGTGAACGCCCGCACTGTCGCCATCTTGCACGCGCTGCAGGAGGGCTTCAAGCTGGACATCAGGGGCAAGACCGAGCTCAAGGTGACCCCCAAGTGCCCCATAAGTGCCCCACAAGTGCCCCCCAAGTGCCCCACAAGTGCCCCCCAAGTGCCCCATAAGTGACCTCCAAGTGCTCCCCAAGGGACCCATAGGTGACCCACAAGTGCCCCACAAGGGCCCCACAAGTGCACCCCAAGTGCCCCATAAGTGACCTCCAAGTG
>NW_026638523.1:0-388 GCF_028554395.1 Pezoporus wallicus
CAAATTACTGTGCTCGCTATCGTGGAGACCCCCCTCCATGAGCCCTGAAATCTCCCATGAACCCCTAAATCCCTCTGAAGCCCCAAATTCCTCCCATTTATGCAAAGGGACCACATGGGGCATCCAGTGATGCCCCAGGCAGCCTGGGACAGATATACCCTCCATTTTCAGGAGACGGGGGGTACCCCAAATCTGTGCACCCCCGGGAGAGTCTTGGGGACCTCCCTGAACCCCAAAACTCCCCTGAATCCCCAAATCTTCCTCTGAACCCTCAAATTCCCTGCACTTACTGCCATGGGGAAGCACAGGGCATCTGGCGAGACTCAGGGTACTGAGGGACAAAGGTGCCTCTACTGAGGGACATGGGGGTCCCCCAGATTCCTGCCCC
>NW_026638524.1:0-3898 GCF_028554395.1 Pezoporus wallicus
GTAAGGCTGCTATAAGGTCATGCTGTGGAAGGAACACTGTTCTAGTGACAAAGACGTGGGATAGTTCCCTAGTATCAATGGGATAATTTGTGGTCATAAATTTAAAAATTTAGCATAAACTCTTAATTATAAGCATGTGCATAATCCTTACAATAAAAATTTCAAATCTCAATGCTGTAACATAAAGTGAAAGAGCTTTTAATATAAAGAAATCCCCTATAAAATCAAACTTCATTGAAGTTCCTCCAAAGAGCTGCTGTAAGAAAGAGGGAATCTAGCTGTACCCTAGAATTGCCTAAAGCTTTCTGATTTAGGTCCTTTTCTGGAAAATGAGTTCACATGCAATCCATCTCCAAGCTGAAGAGGGCTTAGAGACAAGTCTCTGCTGCCTAAAGGAGTACAGTAAATAAGAGATAATATTCAAAGAACAACAGTTGCCTCTGCTCTCAGAAGACTGCCTATTATTCTGAATTTATGGAGATAGAGGCACCTGCTCTCCAGATTCATACTCCCACTGCATGCACTTGTGGTTTTGTCTCCTGCACTGGATGTTTCTACACTACTCCTGCAGGAGCACCAAATTGCACTACTGAGTGCCTAGGACTTCTGGATAGCCAGAATTGCTCTTTGCAGGCATATACCACCACCAATTGGTACTGCCCAGACACCCAGACATGAATTTCCTGATTCTAGTTGCTCAGTCAAAGAACTTACATTTAAAACGTGAACTGTCCAGAGAAAGGTGTCCTTGATGTTTTTTACATCTCCAGACCAGTTTTTAAATCCTTTTGGTCCATAAATTAAAATTCTACTTTAGGAGGTTTTTTATCTTGTCTGTCCTGATTAGTCAGTATCATTATGTATAAAAGGATAAGGAATACTTGCTTGAGAAACACTTCCACCTACATAGTAGTATGCCATGTAGCGGATATTAACACACAGAAGGACCTACAGGCTTAGATTACTTACAGCAACAGATACAGTAGTTCAATATTAACGCAGCAAAATTGAGTAGACAGAAATAGACAATAAAGACTCTGGATTTTCTGCAACATTAAGTAGATTTAATTTAACATGCTTCATTTTGCTCTCTCATTTTCCTTATTAAAAACAAACCAGCATGAAAAGTATGTAATAGGTCCCAATTCAGCAAAGTCCCATTTACCCAAAAGCTTAAAGACATACTTATTCCACAAAATATCTAAGTAAATAGTATTGCCTATTACAATGTATCTATGGATTTACTGTATAAGGCAACATAGAATGTTATATATAATGAATATCTACTACACTTTCATAGTAACTTATGCTATTATATTAATGGCAGAAATTTAGCACATCTTGAATCTCCTTCTGGAAGTTACTGAGTGCATTCTCCTCATACATGTAACTTTACTTCTTCAACTCCCTCTGTTAAGTATTTTCTATGCTGTACTGTGACTCTTCAGCTTTTTTATTATGGGCATTAAAAACATGCACTTAAGCAAATTTTATTTATACATTTATAGGTACAATATATATTATTTATAGCACATATTGTATTGATCAAATCACTAAGGTAGAAATAGTTTAGACAATCTTTGTCCCAGTACATATGAAGATGGCTCTGCTACTGCATTTCTTTTAAGCAGGACTAGGCTCTTCTACTTTTATTGTTTTTCTATTTTTTTTCTTAAGAAGTTTAAATAGTTAAAATAAAGCCCACGTCATTTTTGAACTGAAAATCCCAGTAACTTCTTAGCTACTGAATTTTTAACATTCCCCTTAACCCTCTAAAATGAAAACATGGTAAACATGCTTTGTTATACCAAGCTTCCTGATTGAATTTATTGTTGTATTAAGAGAGCAACAGAACAAATACGTTAAGAATGAGTGCTGCTTATGACTTTATGCTCCCACAGAAAAGTGAGCAAAGGGTAAGTCAAGCTGTTATTTTTGCTTCAAACCAGCTTCATGACAGAGGTCATGATACTGGCATGAAGACGAGTTACTAAATAATTCCTTGCCTTCCCTTTTCTCACATGTACTTACAGCTAGACATTCATCCTGGGACTCGTGTCAGAGTAGTTTTACAGGATGAAGGAAGGAGGCCTAGGTGAGAAGCTAAGGACTGCAAGATTACTTTGCCTGTGAGTACCTCACTGTCATATAAGAGTTTTGCTTGACTAGACATGCTATTATCAGAATTATTACTGCTCCTGACACACAGAGGAATGCTGCTGGCCAAGTCACTTTAAAAATGCAGCATTGCCTTTTCCCTTATATTTAACAAAATATTCAGATCTGGGTTTTAAACTTACCAACCAACCAACTAACTAAAGACAAAAACTAAAAGAAGAAAAACCCAATAAACAAAACACAAAATCCACACAACTCAAAAAAGAAAGTCAAACAAACACTCAGTTTATTTCTGGAGAAAGAAAACTAAGGGGTAATTGACCATGGCCAAATTAAAGAAGGTGGAAACAATAGTAAAACCTCATAGGTCAACAAAACATCAACATGAAATCATATAATAAAATTTTAGGAAGTTTCACAAATTGTACTCCTACCTTGTGACTATACAGTGAGCTCATTTATTATTATTACTTCTTTAATGATTTACTTCCTTAAAAATTACCAGTTTTACATTCTAATGGAACAAACAGTTAATTTTGGTCAGGACATGGGTCAGCATCTCCCTGAGGCTGAAGGCAAGAAGCAGCAAGGGCTCCGCATGAGGCCGTAATCGTGGGCAGAGGCCGTAATGGTGGGCCAAGACCTGTCCCAGTGCTCCAGAACTCCCAGGGAACAGACGAAGAATGGGAGGGGACATTGGCCCACAGGTCACTGTCAGGGTCCTTGTTCAGACCAACACAGTCCTTGGCCAGATACAAGCATTGTTGTGACACTGCAGCTAAGATGGACAGTAAAGGCAAGATGTCTGGCTCAAAAGCAGTTCCCTAAAGAAGCAGCAGATATTGCTCAGGCATCTTCTAGTTCCTACATAAAAGCTTTTCTCACCACAGGAGCTGAGTTTGGACACACCAACAAAATATATTTTACTTTACCAAATAATATAAAGTGTCCTTCCTGCAATGTAATTCTTTGCAGAGCTGTCTGAAGATCATGGGTTTTGCTGTGTGCAATTTTCTGGTTGGTGTCATGGTTTAAACCCAGTAAGGCAACTTGCTCACTCACTCCCAGTGAGTGGAGCAGGGCTGACAGCAGTCAAGGGCCCCACGCCCCCCCCCCCCCCCCCCGCCAACCGGGGCTCTCCCCTTCCCTGCTCCCGGAGGAACAGGGAGGAGGATCAAAAGAGTGCAACTCCTACGGGTTGAGACAAGAACAGTCCAGCAACCAACGTACAACACAAATCATCACCGCTACCAACTACAACGATAAGAGAAAATAACAAGGGAAGAGAATACGATACCACCGGCCAAGAAACGAGTCCCACCCGGAAGCCCGTGTCCTTCCGGGGAACTCCCAGTTACCCCCCACCCCGGGCATGACATGCTGTGGTATGGAATACCTCTTTGGCTAGCCTGGGTCAGGTGCCCCATCTCTGCTTCCTCACGGCTTCCCCTCCTCCCTGCAGAGCATGAGCCTCACAAAGTCCTTGGTCAGGGTAAACATCACTTAGCAACAACTGAAAACACCAGTTTCACCAACACTGTTCCCAGGCTGGAAGTCAAAACACAGCACTGCACCAGCTACCACGAAGGAGAAACATGACTGCTACTGTTGAACCCAGGACATTATCCACCCCTTATTCCATACTATTCACATCATGCTCAGATCCCACAGTTTCAATACACCATTGCTCTCCCACATATATAAGTCCATATACAAGAGAAAAAGATCATTTTCTCAGTGCATGGACCAATCCCTATAATGCTGCCCAGTCCATTTGGTC
>NW_026638525.1:0-15000 GCF_028554395.1 Pezoporus wallicus
GTCCACTAGAATGCAACCTCTACGGAGCTTGCTCTGAGCTGCCAAGTAGCACAGCAATTAGAGCACGAACGTCTGGCCTCTGCTCCCAGAGCCGAAGAGCCAGGAGGGAAAGCATGTGCTGGGCATCTTCAGCACACAGTCAGCTTTGCAACGGTGTCACCATCATTGCTGTCGCTCCTCGCTTTCATACCTAAAGGTCCATTTGAATGCACCCTCTTCGGAGCTTGTTCTCGGCTGCCCAGGAGCTGAACGATTAGTGCATGAACGTCTGGCTTCTGCTCCCAGATCCGAAGAGCCAGGAGGGAAAGCATGTGCTGGGCATCTTCAGCACACAGTCAGCTTTGCAACGGTGTCACCATCATTGCTGTCGCTCCTCGCTTTCATACCTAAAGGTCCATTTGAATGCACCCTCTTCGGAGCTTGCTCTCGGCTGCCCAGCTGCACAGTGAGTAGAGCACGAACAGTTGCCGTCTGCTCCCACAGTCGAAGAGCCAGGAGGGAAAGCATAGGGTTAGCGGTTAGGTTAGGGTTAGGGTTATCTTTAGGGTTAGGGTTACAGTTAGGTTTGGGTTAGGGTGTTAGGGGTTAGGGGGGTTAGGGTTGGGTTAGGTTTAGGGTTATAGGGTTAAAAGTTCATTTAGGGTTAGGGTTAGGGTTAGGTTTAGTTGGGTTTAGGGTTAGGGTTGGTTAGGGTTAGGGTTGGTTAGGGTTAGGGTTAGGGTTAGGGTTGCCGTCTGCTCCCACAGTCGAAGAGCCAGGAGGGAAAGCATGTGCTGGTCATCTTCAGCACACAGTCTGCTTTGCAATGCTGTCACCATTATTGCTGTCACTCCTCGGTTTCATACCTAAAAGTACATTTGAATGCACCCTCTCCAAAGCTGCTTCTCAGCTGCCCAGTAGCACAGCGATTAGTGCACGAACGGTCTGGCTTCTGCTCCCAGATCCGAAGAGCCAGGAGGGAAAGCATGTGCTGGGCATCTTCAGCACACAGTCAGCTTTGCAACGGTGTCACCATCATTGCTGTCGCTCCTCGCTTTCATACCTAAAGGTCCATTTGAATGCACCCTCTTCGGAGCTTGCTCTCGGCTGCCCAGCAGCACAGTGAGTAGAGCACGAACGGTTGCCGTCTGCTCCCACAGTCGAAGAGCCAGGAGGGAAAGCATGTGCTGGGCATCTTCAGCACACAGTCAGCTTTGCAACGGTGTCACCATCATTGCTGTCGCTCCTCGCTTTCATACCTAAATGTCCATTTGAATGCAACCTCTCCGGAGCTTGCTCTTAGCTGCCCAGTAGCACAGCGATTAGAGCACGAACGTCTGGCCTCTGCTCCCAGAGCCGAAGAGCCAGGAGGGAAAGCATGTGCTGGGCATCTTCAGCACACAGTCAGCTTTGCAACGGTGTCACCATCATTGCTGTCGCTCCTCGCTTTCATACCTAAAGGTCCATTTGAATGCACCCTCTTCGGAGCTTGCTCTCGGCTGCCCAGCTGCACAGTGAAGGGTTAGGGTTAGGGTTAGGGGTTAGGGTTAGGGGTAGGGTTAGGGTTAGGGTTAGTTTTAGGGTTAGGGTTAGGGTTAGGGTTAGGGTTAGGGTTAGGGTTAGGGTTAGGGTTAGGGTTAGGGTTAGGGTTAGGGTTTGGGGTTAGGGTTAGGGTTAGGGTTAGGGTTAGGGTTAGGGTTAGGGTTAGGGTTAGGGTTTAGGGTTAGGGTTAGGGTTAGGGTTAGGGTTAGGGTTGCCGTCTGCTCCCACAGTCGAAGAGCCAGGAGGGAAAGCATGTGCGGGGCATCTTCAGCACAGAGTCTGCTTTGCAATGCTGTCACCATTATTGCTGTCACTCCTCGGTTTCATACCTAAAAGTACATTTGAATGCACCCTCTCCAAAGCTGCTTCTCAGCTGCCCAGTAGCACAGCGATTAGTGCACGAACTTCTGGCTTCTGCTCGCAAATCCGAAGAGCCGGGAGGGAAAGCATGTGCTGGGCATCTTCAGCACACAGTCAGCTTTGCAACGGTGTCACCATCATTGCTGTCGCTCCTCGCTTTCATACCTAAAGGTCCATTTGAATGCACCCTCTTCGGAGCTTGCTCTCGGCTGCCCAGCAGCACAGTGAGTAGAGCACGAACGGTTGCCGTCTGCTAGCACAGTGGAGGAGCCAGGAGGGAAAGCATGTGCTGGGCATCTTCAGCACACAGTCAGCTTTGCAACAGTGCCTCCATCATTGCTGACGCTTTTCGCTTTCATACCTAGAAGTTCATTTGAATCCACCTTCTCCGCTCATTGCTCTTGGCTGTCCAGCGGCACAGTCAGTAGAGCATGAACGTCTGGCCTCTGCTCCCAGAGCCGAAGAGCCAGGAGGGAAAGCATGTGCTGGGCATCTTCAGCACACAGTTAGCTTTGCAACGGTGTCACCATCATTGCTGTCGCTCCTCGGTTTCATACCTAAAAGTCCACTAGAATGCAACCTCTACGGAGCTTGCTCTGAGCTGCCAAGTAGCACAGCAATTAGAGCACGAACGTCTGGCCTCTGCTCCCAGAGCCGAAGAGCCAGGAGGGAAAGCATGTGCTGGGCATCTTCAGCACACAGTCAGCTTTGCAACGGTGTCACCATCATTGCTGTCGCTCCTCGCTTTCATACCTAAAGGTCCATTTGAATGCACCCTCTTCGGAGCTTGCTCTCGGCTGCCCAGTGGCACAGAACGATTAGTGCACGAACGTCTGGCGTCTGCTCCCAGATCCGAAGAGCCAGGAGGGAAAGCATGTGCTGGGCATCTTCAGCACACAGTCAGCTTTGCAACGGTGTCACCATCATTGCTGTCGCTCCTCGCTTTCATACCTAAAGGTCCATTTGAATGCACCCTCTTCGGAGCTTGCTCTCGCTGCCCAGCAGCACAGTGAGTAGAGCACGAACAGATGCCGTCTGCTCCCACAATCGAAGAGCCAGGAGGGAAAGCATGTGCTGGGCATCTTCAGCACACAGTCAGCTTTGCAACGGTGTCACCATCATTGCTGTCGCTCCTCGGTTTCATACCTAAAGGTCCATTTGAATGCACCCTCTTCGGAGCTTTCTCTCGGCTGCCGAGCAGCACAGTGAGTAGAGCACGTACGGTTGCCGTCTGCTCCCAGAGCCGAAGTGCGAGGAGGGAAAGCATGTGCTGGGCATCTTCAGCACACAGTCAGCTTTGCAACGGTGTCACCATCATTGCTGTCGCTCCTAGGTTTCATACCTAAAAGTCCATTTGAATGCAACCTCTCCAAAGCTTGTTCTCGGCTGCGCAGGGGCACAGCGATTAGTGCACGAACGTCTGGCCTCTGCTCTCACAGCTGAAGAGGCAGGAGGGAAAGCATGTGCTGGGCATCTTCAGCACACAGTCAGCTTTGCAACGGTGTCACCATCATTGCTGTCGCTCCTCGGTTTCATACCTAAAGGTCCATTTGAATGCACCCTCTTCGGAGCTTGCTCTCGGCTGCCCAGCAGCACAGCGATTAGAGCACGAACGTCTGGCCTCTGCTCCCAGAGCCGAAGAGCCAGGAGGGAAAGCATGTGCTGGGCATCTTCAGCACACAGTAAGCTTTGCAACGGTGTCACCATCATTGCTGTCGCTCCTCGCTTTCATACTAAAGGTCCATTTGAATGCACCCTCTTCGGAGCTTGCTCTCGGCTGCCCAGCAGCACAGTCAGTAGAGCACGAACGTCTTGCCTCTGCTCCCAGAGCCGAAGAGCCAGGAGGGAAAGCATGTGCTGGGCATCTTCAGCACACAGTCAGCTTTGCAACGGTGTCACCATCATTGCTGTCGCTCCTCGGTTTCATACCTAAAATTCCACTCGAATGCAACCTCTACGGAGCTTGCTCTGAGCTGCCAAGTAGCACAGCAATTAGAGCACGAACGTCTGGCCTCTGCTCCCAGAGCCGAAGAGCCAGGAGGGAAAGCATGTGCTGGGCATCTTCAGCACACAGTCAGCTTTGCAACGGTGTCACCATCATTGCTGTCGCTCCTCGCTTTCATACCTAAAGGTCCATTTGAATGCACCCTCTTCGGAGCTTGCTCTCGGCTGCCCAGCTGCACAGTGAGTAGAGCACGAACAGTTGCCGTCTGCTCCCACAATCGAAGAGCCAGGAGGGAAAGCTGGTGAAAGCTTAGGGTTAGGGTTAGGGTTAGGGTTAGGGTTAGGGATAGGGTTAGGGTTAGGGTTAGGGTTAGGGTTAGGGGTTAGGGTTAGGGTTAGGGTTAGGGTTAGGGTTAGGGTTAGGGGTAGGGTTAGGGTTAGGGGGTTAGGGGGTTAGGGTTAGGGTTAGGGTTAGGGTTAGGGTTAGGGTTAGGGTTAGGGTTAGGGTTAGGGTTAGGGTTAGTGTTAGGGTTAGGGTTAGGGTTAGGGTTAGGGTTAGGGTTAGGGTTAGGGGTAGGGTTAGGGTTAGGGTTAGGGTTAGGGTTATGGTTGGGTTAGGGTTAGGGTTAGGGTTAGGGTTAGGGTTGCCGTCTGCTCCCACAGTCGAAGAGCCAGGAGGGAAAGCATGTGCGGGGCATCTTCAGCACAGAGTCTGCTTTGCAATGCTGTCACCATTATTGCTGTCACTCCTCGGTTTCATACCTAAAAGTACATTTGAATGCACCCTCTCCAAAGCTGCTTCTCAGCTGCCCAGTAGCACAGCGATTAGTGCACGAACTTCTGGCTTCTGCTCCCAGATCCGAAGAGCCAGGAGGGAAAGCATGTGCTGGGCATCTTCAGCACACAGTCAGCTTTGCAACGGTGTCACCATCATTGCTGTCGCTCCTCGCTTTCATACCTAAAAGTCCATTTGAATGCACCCTCTCGGAGCTTGCTCTGGCTGCCCAGCAGCACAGTGAGTAGAGCACGAACGTCTGGCCTCTGCTCCCAGAGCCGAAGAGCCAGGAGGGAAAGCATGTGCTGGGCATCTTCAGCACACAGTCAGCTTTGCAACGGTGTCACCATCATTGCTGTCGCTCCTCGCTTTCATACCTAAAAGTCCACTCGAATGCAACCTCTCCGGAGCTTGCTCTGCGCTGCCAAGTAGCACAGCGATTAGAGCACGAACGTCTGGCCTCTGCTCCCAGAGCCGAAGAGCCAGGAGGGAAAGCATGTGCTGGGCATCTTCAGCACACAGTCAGCTTTGCAACGGTGTCACCATCATTGCTGTCGCTCCTCGCTTTCATACCTAAAGGTCCAATTGAATGCACCCTCTTCGGAGCTTGCTCTCGGCTGCCCAGCAGCACAGTGAGTAGAGCACGAACGGTTGCCGTCTGCTCCCAGATCCGAAGAGCCAGGAGGGAAAGCATGTGCTGGGCATCTTCAGCACACAGTCAGCTTTGCAACGGTGTCACCATCATTGCTGTCGCTCCTCGCTTTCATACCTAAAGGTCCATTTGAATGCACCCTCTTCGGAGCTTGCTCTCGGCTGCCCAGCAGCACAGTGAGTAGAGCACGAACAGTTGCCGTCTGCTCCCAGATCGAAGAGCCAGGAGGGAAAGCATGTGCTGGGCATCTTCAGCACACAGTCAGCTTTGCAACGGTGTCACCATCATTGCTGTCGCTCCTCACTTTCATACCTAAAAGTCCATTTGAATGCAACCCTCTGCTCGGAGCTTGCTCTTGGCTGCCCAGCAGCACAGTGAGTAGAGCACGAACGTCTGGCCTCTGCTCCCAGAGCCGAAGAGCCAGGAGGGAAAGCATGTGCTGGGCATCTTCAGCACACAGTCAGCTTTGCAACGGTGTCACCATCATTGCTGTCGCTCCTCGGTTTCATACCTAAAAGTCCATTTGAATGCAACCTCTCCGGAGCTTGCTCTGAGCTGCCCAGTAGCACAGTGATTAGAGCACGAACGTCTGGCCTCTGCTCCCAGAGCCGAAGAGCCAGGAGGGAAAGCATGTGCTGGGCATCTTCAGCACACAGTCAGCTTTGCAACGGTGTCACCATCATTGCTGTCGCTCCTCGGTTTCATACTTAAAAGTCCATTTGAATGCAACCTCTCCGAAGCTTGTTCTCGGCTGCCCAGGGGCAGAACGATTAGTGCACGAACGTCTGGCTTCTGCTCCCAGATCCGAAGAGCCAGGAGGGAAAGCATGTGCTGGGCATCTTCAGCACACAGTCAGCTTTGCAACGGTGTCACCATCATTGCTGTCGCTCCTCGCTTTCATACCTAAAGGTCCATTTGAATGCACCCTCTTCGGAGCTTGCTCTCGGCTGCCCAGCTGCACAGTGAGTAGAGCACGAACAGTTGCCGTCTGCTCCCACAATCGAAGAGCCAGGAGGGAAAGCTGGTGAAAGCTTAGGGTTAGGGTTAGGGTTAGGGTTAGGGTTAGGGTTAGGAGTTAGGGTTAGGGGTTAGGGTAAGGTTAGGGTTAGGGTTAGGGTAGGGGTTAGGGTTAGGGTTAGGGTTAGGGTTAGGGTTAGGGTTAGGGTTAGGGTTAGGGTTAGGGTTAGGGTTAGGGTTAGGGTTAGGGTTAGGGTTAGGGTTAGGGTTAGGGTTAGGGTTAGGGTTAGGGTTAGGGTTAGGGTTAGGGTTAGGGTTAGGGTTAGGGTTAGGGTTAGGGTTAGGGTTAGGGTTAGGGTTAGGGTTAGGGTTAGGGTTGCCGTCTGCTCCCACAGTCGAAGAGCCAGGAGGGAAAGCATGTGCGGGGCATCTTCAGCACAGAGTCTGCTTTGCAATGCTGTCACCATTATTGCTGTCACTCCTCGGTTTCATACCTAAAAGTACATTTGAATGCACCCTCTCCAAAGCTGCTTCTCAGCTGCCCAGTAGCACAGCGATTAGTGCACGAACTTCTGGCTTCTGCTCCCAGATCCGAAGAGCCGGGAGGGAAAGCATGTGCTGGGCATCTTCAGCACACAGTCAGCTTTGCAACGGTGTCACCATCATTGCTGTCGCTCCTCGCTTTCATACCTAAAGGTCCATTTGAATGCACCCTCTTCGGAGCTTGCTCTCGGCTGCCCAGCAGCACAGTGAGTAGAGCACGAACGGTTGCCGTCTGCTAGCACAGTGGAGGAGCCAGGAGGGAAAGCATGTGCTGGGCATCTTCAGCACACAGTCAGCTTTGCAACAGTGCCTCCATCATTGCTGACGCTTTTCGCTTTCATACCTAGAAGTTCATTTGAATCCACCTTCTCCGCTCATTGCTCTTGGCTGTCCAGCGGCACAGTCAGTAGAGCATGAACGTCTGGCCTCTGCTCCCAGAGCCGAAGAGCCAGGAGGGAAAGCATGTGCTGGGCATCTTCAGCACACAGTTAGCTTTGCAACGGTGTCACCATCATTGCTGTCGCTCCTCGGTTTCATACCTAAAAGTCCACTAGAATGCAACCTCTACGGAGCTTGCTCTGAGCTGCCAAGTAGCACAGCAATTAGAGCACGAACGTCTGGCCTCTGCTCCCAGAGCCGAAGAGCCAGGAGGGAAAGCATGTGCTGGGCATCTTCAGCACACAGTCAGCTTTGCAACGGTGTCACCATCATTGCTGTCGCTCCTCGCTTTCATACCTAAAGGTCCATTTGAATGCAACCTCTTCGGAGCTTGCTCTCGGCTGCCAAGTAGCTCAGTGATTAGAGCACGAACGTCTGGCGTCTGCTCCCAGATCCGAAGAGCCAGGAGGGAAAGCATGTGCTGGGCATCTTCAGCACACAGTCAGCTTTGCAACGGTGTCACCATCATTGCTGTCGCTCCTCGCTTTCATACCTAAAGGTCCATTTGAATGCACCCTCTTCGGAGCTTGCTCTCGGCTGCCCAGCTGCACAGTGAGTAGAGCACGAACAGTTGCCGTCTGCTCCCACAATCGAAGAGCCAGGAGGGAAAGCAATCGAAGAGCCAGGAGGGAAAGCTGGTGAAAGCTTAGGGTTAGGGTTAGGGTTAGGGTTAGGGTTAGGGTTAGGGGTTAGGTTTAGGGTTAGGGTTAGGGTAGGGTTAGGGTTAGGGTTAGGGTTAGGGTTAGGGTTAGGGTTAGGGTTAGGGTTAGGGTTAGGGTTAGGGTTAGGGTTAGGGTTAGGGTTAGGGTTAGGGTTAGGGTTAGGGTTAGGGTTAGGGTTAGGGTTAGGGTTAGGGTTAGGGTTAGGGTTAGGGTTAGGGTTAGGGTTAGGGTTAGGGTTAGGGTTAGGGTTAGGGTTAGGGTTAGGGTTAGGGTTAGGGTTAGGGTTAGGGTTAGGGTTAGGGTTAGGGTTAGGGTTAGGGTTAGGGTTAGGGTTGCCGTCTGCTCCCACAGTCGAAGAGCCAGGAGGGAAAGCATGTGCGGGGCATCTTCAGCACAGAGTCTGCTTTGCAATGCTGTCACCATTATTGCTGTCACTCCTCGGTTTCATACCTAAAAGTACATTTGAATGCACCCTCTCCAAAGCTGCTTCTCAGCTGCCCAGTAGCACAGCGATTAGTGCACGAACTTCTGGCTTCTGCTCCCAGATCCGAAGAGCCGGGAGGGAAAGCATGTGCTGGGCATCTTCAGCACACAGTCAGCTTTGCAACGGTGTCACCATCATTGCTGTCGCTCCTCGCTTTCATACCTAAAGGTCCATTTGAATGCACCCTCTTCGGAGCTTGCTCTCGGCTGCCCAGCAGCACAGTGAGTAGAGCACGAACGGTTGCCGTCTGCTCCCACAGCCGAAGAGCCAGGAGGGAAAGCATGTGCTGGGCATCTTCAGCACACAGTCAGCTTTGCAACGGTGTCACCATCATTGCTGTCGCTCCTCAGTTTCATACCTAAAAGTCCATTTGCATGCTACCTCTCCGGAGCTTGCTCTGAGCTGCCCAGTAGCACAGCAATTAGAGCACGAACGTCTGGCCTCTGCTCCCAGAGCCGAAGAGCCAGGAGGGAAAGCATGTGCTGGGCATCTTCAGCACACAGTCAGCTTTGCAACGGTGTCACCATCATTGCTGTCGCTCCTCGCTTTCATACCTAAAAGTCCATTTGAATGCAACCTCTCCGGCTTGCTCTCGGCTGCCCAGCAGCACAGTGATTAGAGCACGAACGTCTGGCTTCTGCTCCCAGATCCGAAGAGCCAGGAGGGAAAGCATGTGCTGGGCATCTTCAGCACACAGTCAGCTTTGCAACGGTGTCACCATCATTGCTGTCGCTCCTCGCTTTCATACCTAAAGGTCCATTTGAATGCACCCTCTTCGGAGCTTGCTCTCGGCTGCCCAGCTGCACAGTGAGTAGAGCACGAACAGTTGCCGTCTGCTCCCACAATCGAAGAGCCAGGAGGAAAGCCAGGAGGGAAAGCTGGGGTTAGGGTTAGGGGGTTAGGGTTAGGGTTAGGGTTAGGGTTAGGGTTAGGGTTAGGGTTAGGGTTAGGGTTAGGGTTAGGGTTAGGGTTAGGGTTAGGGTTAGGGTTAGGGTTAGGGTTAGGGTTAGGGTTAGGGTTAGGGTTAGGGTTAGGGTTAGGGTTAGGGTTAGGGTTAGGGTTAGGGTTAGGGTTAGGGTTAGGGTTAGGGTTAGGGTTAGGGTTAGGGTTAGGGTTAGGGTTAGGGTTAGGGTTAGGGTTAGGGTTGCCGTCTGCTCCCACAGTCGAAGAGCCAGGAGGGAAAGCATGTGCGGGGCATCTTCAGCACAGAGTCTGCTTTGCAATGCTGTCACCATTATTGCTGTCACTCCTCGGTTTCATACCTAAAAGTACATTTGAATGCACCCTCTCCAAAGCTGCTTCTCAGCTGCCCAGTAGCACAGCGATTAGTGCACGAACTTCTGGCTTCTGCTCCCAGATCCGAAGAGCCGGGAGGGAAAGCATGTGCTGGGCATCTTCAGCACACAGTCAGCTTTGCAACGGTGTCACCATCATTGCTGTCGCTCCTCGCTTTCATACCTAAAGGTCCATTTGAATGCACCCTCTTCGGAGCTTGCTCTCGGCTGCCCAGCAGCACAGTGAGTAGAGCACGAACGGTTGCCGTCTGCTAGCACAGTGGAGGAGCCAGGAGGGAAAGCATGTGCTGGGCATCTTCAGCACACAGTCAGCTTTGCAACAGTGCCTCCATCATTGCTGACGCTTTTCGCTTTCATACCTAGAAGTTCATTTGAATCCACCTTCTCCGCTCATTGCTCTTGGCTGTCCAGCGGCACAGTCAGTAGAGCATGAACGTCTGGCCTCTGCTCCCAGAGCCGAAGAGCCAGGAGGGAAAGCATGTGCTGGGCATCTTCAGCACACAGTTAGCTTTGCAACGGTGTCACCATCATTGCTGTCGCTCCTCGGTTTCATACCTAAAAGTCCACTAGAATGCAACCTCTACGGAGCTTGCTCTGAGCTGCCAAGTAGCACAGCAATTAGAGCACGAACGTCTGGCCTCTGCTCCCAGAGCCGAAGAGCCAGGAGGGAAAGCATGTGCTGGGCATCTTCAGCACACAGTCAGCTTTGCAACGGTGTCACCATCATTGCTGTCGCTCCTCGCTTTCATACTTAAAAGTCCATTTGAGTGCAACCTCTCCGAAGCTTGTTCTCGGCTGCCCAGGGGCAGAACGATTAGTGCACGAACGTCTGGCGTCTGCTCCCAGATCCGAAGAGCCAGGAGGGAAAGCTTGTGCTGGGCATCTTCTGCACACAGTCAGCTTTGCAACGGTGTCACCATCATTGCTGTCGCTCCTCGCTTTCATACCTAAAGGTCCATTTGAATGCACCCTCTTCGGAGCTTGCTCTCGGCTGCCCAGCAGCACAGTGAGTAGAGCACGAACGGTTGCCGTCTGCTCCCACAGTCGAAGAGCCAGGAGGGAAAGCATGTGCTGGGCATCTTCAGCACACAGTCAGCTTTGCAACGGTGTCACCATCATTGCTGTCGCTCCTCGGTTTCATACCTAAAAGTCCATTTGAATGCACCCTCTTCGGAGCTTTCTCTCGGCTGCCCAGCAGCACAGTGAGTAGAGCACGAACGGTTGCCGTCTGCTGCCAGAGCCGAAGAGCCAGGAGGGAAAGCATGTGCTGGGCATCTTCAGCACACAGTCAGCTTTGCAACGGTGTCACCATCATTGCTGTCGCTCCTCGGTTTCATACCTAAAGGTCCATTTGAATGCACCCTCTTCGGAGCTTGCTCTCGGCTGCCCAGCAGCACAGTGAGTAGAGCACGAACGGTTGCCGTCTGCTCCCACAGTCGAAGAGCCAGGAGGGAAAGCATGTGCTGGGCATCTTCAGCACACAGTCAGCTTTGCAACGGTGTCACCATCATTGCTGTCGCTCCTCGGTTTCATACCTAAAAGTCCATTTGAATGCAACCTCTTCGGAGCTTGCTCTTGGCTGCCCAGCAGCACAGCGATTAGAGCACGAACGTCTGGCCTCTGCTCCCAGAGCCGAAGAGCCAGGAGGGAAAGCATGTGCTGGGCATCTTCAGCACACAGTCAGCTTTGCAACGGTGTCACCATCATTGCTGTCGCTCCTCGCTTTCATACCTAAAAGTCCATTTGAATGCACCCTCTTCGGAGCTTGCTCTCGGCTGCCCAGCAGCACAGTGAGTAGAGCACGAACGGTTGCCGTCTGCTCCCACAGCCGAAGAGCCAGGAGGGAAAGCATGTGCTGGGCATCTTCAGCACACAGTCAGCTTTGCAACGGTGTCACCATCATTGCTGTCGCTCCTCGGTGTCAGACCTAAAGGTCCATTTGAATGCACCCTCTTCGGAGCTTGCTCTCGGCTGCCCAGCAGCACAGTGAGTAGAGCACGAAGGGGGTTGCCGTCTGCTCCCACAGTCGAAGAGCCAGGAGGGAAAGCATGTGCTGGGCATCTTCAGCACACAGTCAGCTTTGCAACGGTGTCACCATCATTGCTGTCGCTCCTCTCTTTCATACCTATAAGTCCATTTGAATGCAACTTCTATGGTGGTTGCTCTTTGCTGACAAGTAGCACAGTGATTAGAGCACGAACGTCTGGCCTCTGCTCCCAGAGCCGAAGAGCCAGGAGGGAAAGCATGTGCTGGGCATCTTCAGCACACAGTCAGCTTTGCAACGGTGTCACCATCATTGCTGTCGCTCCTCGGTTTCATACCTAAAAGTCCATTTGAATGCAACCTCTCCAAAGCTTGTTCTCGGCTGCCCAGCAGCACAGTGATTAGTGCACGAACGTCTGGCCTCTGCTCCCAGAGCCGAAGAGCCAGGAGGGAAAGCATGTGCTGGGCATCTTCAGCACACAGTCAGCTTTGCAACGGTGTCACCATCATTGCTGTCGCTCCTCGGTTTCATACCTAAAAGTCCATTTGAATGCAACCTCTCCGCAGCTTGTTCTCGGCTGCCCAGTAGCACAACGATTAGAGCACGAACGTCTGGCTTCTGCTCCCAGAGCCGAAGAGCCAGGAGGGAAAGCATGTGCTGGGCATCTTCAGCACACAGTCAGCTTTGCAACGGTGTCACCATCATTGCTGTCGCTCCTCGCTTTCATACCTAAAGGTCCATTTGAATGCACCCTCTTCGGAGCTTGCTCTCGGCTGCCCAGCTGCACAGTGAGTAGAGCACGAACAGTTGCCGTCTGCTCCCACAATCGAAGAGCCAGGAGGGAAAGCTGGTGCTCTGAATCTTCTGCACACAGTCAGCTTTGCAACGGTGTCACCATCATTGCTGTCGCTCCTCGCTTTCATACCTAAAGGTCCATTTGAATGCACCCTCTTCGGAGCTTGCTCTCGGCTGCCCAGCTGCACAGTGAGTAGAGCACGAACAGTTGCCGTCTGCTCCCACAATCGAAGAGCCAGGAGGGAAAGCTGGTGATAGCTTAGGGTTAGGGTTAGGGTTAGGTTTATGGTTAGGGTTAGGGTTAGGGTTAGGGTTAGCTAAAGGTTAGGGTTGAATGGGTTAGGGTTAGTTGGGGTTAGGGTTAGGGTTAGGGTTAGGGTTAGGGTTAGGGTTAGGGTTAGGGTTAGGGTTAGGGTTAGGGTTAGGGTTAGGGTTAGGGTTAGGGTTAGGGGGTTAGGGTTAGGGTTAGGGTTAGGGTTAGGGTTAGGGTTAGGGTTAGGGTTAGGGTTAGGGTTGTGTTAGGGTTAGGGTTAGGGTTAGGGTTGCCGTCTGCTCCCACAGTCGAAGAGCCAGGAGGGAAAGCATGTGCGGGGCATCTTCAGCACAGAGTCTGCTTTGCAATGCTGTCACCATTATTGCTGTCACTCCTCGGTTTCATACCTAAAAGTACATTTGAATGCACCCTCTCCAAAGCTGCTTCTCAGCTGCCCAGTAGCACAGCGATTAGTGCACGAACTTCTGGCTTCTGCTCCCAGATCCGAAGAGCCGGGAGGGAAAGCATGTGCTGGGCATCTTCAGCACACAGTCAGCTTTGCAACGGTGTCACCATCATTGCTGTCGCTCCTCGCTTTCATACCTAAAGGTCCATTTGAATGCACCCTCTTCGGAGCTTGCTCTCGGCTGCCCAGCAGCACAGTGAGTAGAGCACGAACGGTTGCCGTCTGCTAGCACAGTGGAGGAGCCAGGAGGGAAAGCATGTGCTGGGCATCTTCAGCACACAGTCAGCTTTCAACAGTGCCTCCATCATTGCTGACGCTTTTCGCTTTCATACCTAGAAGTTCATTTGAATCCACCTTCTCCGCTCATTGCTCTTGGCTGTCCAGCGGCACAGTCAGTAGAGCATGAACGTCTGGCCTCTGCTCCCAGAGCCGAAGAGCCAGGAGGGAAAGCATGTGCTGGGCATCTTCAGCACACAGTTAGCTTTGCAACGGTGTCACCATCATTGCTGTCGCTCCTCGCTTTCATACCTAAAAGTCCACTAGAATGCAACCTCTACGGAGCTTGCTCTGAGCTGCCAAGTAGCACAGCAATTAGAGCACGAACGTCTGGCCTCTGCTCCCAGAGCCGAAGAGCCAGGAGGGAAAGCATGTGCTGGGCATCTTCAGCACACAGTCAGCTTTGCAACGGTGTCACCATCATTGCTGTCGCTCCTCGCTTTCATACCTAAAAGTCCATTTGAATGCACCCTCTACGGAGCTTGCTCTCGGCTGCCCAGCAGCACAGAGAGTAGAGCACGAACGGCTGCCGTCTGCTCCCAGAGCCGAAGAGCCAGGAGGGAAAGCATGTGCTGGGCATCTTCAGCACACAGTCAGCTTTGCAACGGTGTCACCATCATTGCTGTCGCTCCTCGCTTTCATACCTAAAGGTCCATTTGAATGCACCCTCTTCGGAGCTTGCTCTCGGCTGCCCAGCTGCACAGTGAGTAGAGCACGAACAGTTGCCGTCTGCTCCCACAATCGAAGAGCCAGGAGGGAAAGCATGTGCTGGGAATCTTCTGCACACAGTCAGCTTTGCAACGGGTCACCATCATTGCTGTAGGGTTAGGGTCATAGGGTAAAGGTCCATTTGAATAGGGTTCGGAGCTTGCTCTCGGGTTAGCACAGTTAGAGCAGGGTTGCCGTCTGCTTAATCGAAGAGCCAGGAGGGGGTTGGGGGTTAGGGTTAGGGTTAGGGTTAGGGTTAGGGTTAGGGTTAGGGTTAGGGTTAGGGTTAGGGTTAGGTTAAGGGTAAGGGATATGGTTATGGTTAGTGTTAGGGTTAGGGTTTAGGGTTAGGGTTAGGGTTAGGGTTAGTGTTATGGTTAGGGTTAGGATTAGGGTTAGGGTTAGGGTTAGGGTTAGTGTTAGGGTTAGGGTTAGGGGTTAGGGTTAGGGTTAGGGTTAGGGTTAGGGTTAGGGTTAGGGTTAGGGTTAGGGTTAGGGTTAGGGTTAGGGTTAGGGTTAGGGTTAGGGTTAGGGTTAGGGTTAGGGTTGCTTTCTGCTCCCACAGTCGAAGAGCCAGGAGGGAAAGCATGTGCGGGGCATCTTCAGCACAGAGTCTGCTTTGCAATGCTGTCACCATTATTGCTGTCACTCCTCGGTTTCATACCTAAAAGTACATTTGAATGCACCCTCTCCAAAGCTGCTTCTCAGCTGCCCAGTAGCACAGCGATTAGTGCACGAACTTCTGGCTTCTGCTCCCAGATCCGAAGAGCCGGGAGGGAAAGCATGTGCTGGGCATCTTCAGCACACAGTCAGCTTTGCAACGGTGTCACCATCATTGCTGTCGCTCCTCGCTTTCATACCTAAAGGTCCATTTGAATGCACCCTCT
>NW_026638525.1:27500-38665 GCF_028554395.1 Pezoporus wallicus
CTTTGGAGAGGTTGCATTCAAATGTACTTTTAGGTATGAAACCGAGGAGCGACAGCAATAATGGTGACAGCATTGCAAAGCTGACTGTGTGCTGAAGATGCCCAGCACATGCTTTCAATCCTGGCTCTTCGACTGTGGGAGCAGACGGCAACCCTAACCCTAACCCTAACCCTAACCCTAACCCAACCCTAACCCTAACGCTAACCCTAAACCCTAACCCTAACCCTAACCCTAACCCTAACCCTAACCCTAACCCTAACCCTATCTCTAACCCTAACCCTAAGCTAACCCTAACCCTGGTGACACCGTAACCTAAACCCTAACCCTAACTGTGTGCTGAAGATTTCACCAGCTTTCCCTCCTGGCTCTTCGATTGTGGGAGCAGACGGCAACTGTTCGTGCTCTACTCACTGTGCAGCTGGGCAGCCGAGAGCAAGCTCCGAAGAGGGTGCATTCAAATGGACCTTTAGGTATGAAAGCGAGGAGCGACAGCAATGATGGTGACACTGTTGCAAAGCTGACTGTGTGCTGAAGATGCCCAGCACATGCTTTCCCTCCTGGCTCTTCGACTGTGGGAGCAGACGGCAACCCAACCCTAACCCTAACCCTAACCCAACCCTAACCCATTCAAATAACCCTAGGTATGAAACCGAACCACAGCAATAACCCTAACGTTGCAAAGCTGACTGTGTGCAGAAGATGCCCAGCACTAGCTTTCCCTCCTGGCTCTTCGATTGTGGGAGCAGACGGCAACTGTTCGTGCTCTACTCACTGTGCAGCTGGGCAGCCGAGAGCAAGCTCCGAAGAGGGTGCATTCAAATGGACCTTTAGGTATGAAAGCGAGGAGCGACAGCAATGATGGTGACACCGTTGCAAAGCTGACTGTGTGCTGAAGATGCCCAGCACATGCTTTCCCTCCTGGCTCTTCGGATCTGGGAGCAGAAGCCAGACGTTCGTGCACTCATCGTTCTGCCCCTGGGCAGCCGAGAACAAGCTTCGGAGAGGTTGCATTCAAATGGACCTTTAAGTATGAAAGCGAGGAGCGACAGCAATGATGGTGACACCGTTGCAAAGCTGACTGTGTGCTGAAGATGCCCAGCACATGCTTTCCCTCCTGGCTCTTCGGCTCTGAGAGCAGAGGCCAGACGTTCGTGCTCTACTGACTGTGCTGCTGGGCAGCCAAGAGCAACGAGCAGAGAATTTGGATTCAAATGAACTTCTCGGTATGAAATTGAGGAGCGACAGCAATGATGGTGCCACTGTTGCAAAGCTGACTGTGTGCAGAAGATTCAGAGCACCAGCTTTCCCTCCTGGCTCTTCGATTGTGGGAGCAGATGGCAACTGTTCGTGCTCTACTCACTGTGCTGCTGGGCAGCCGAGAGCAAGCTCCGAAGAGGGTGCATTCAAATGGACCTTTAGGTATGACACCGAGGAGCGACAGCAATGATGGTGACACCGTTGCAAAGCTGACTGTGTGCTGAAGATGCCCAGCACATGCTTTCCCTCCTGGCTCTTCGGATCTGGGAGCAGAGGCCAGACGTTCGTGCACTAATCGTTCTGCCCCTGGGCAGCCGAGAGCAAGCTACGGAGAGGTTGCAGTCGAGTGGACTTTTAGGTATGAAAGCGAGGAGCGACAGCAATGATGGTGACACCGTTGCAAAGCTGACTGTGTGCTGAAGATGCCCAGCACATGCTTTCCCTCCTGGCTCTTCGACTGTGGGAGCAGACGGCAAGCCTAACCCTAACCCTAACCCTAACCCTGGGCATTCAAAGCCTAACCCTAAGCAAGCCCTAGACCTTGCATAACCCTGGACCCTTTAGGTATAAAACCGAGGAGCTAACAGCAATGATGGTGACACCGTTGCAAAGCTAACTGTGTGCTGAAGATGCCCAGCACATGCTTTCCCTCCTGGCTCTTCGATTGTGGGAGCAGACGGCAACCGTTCGTGCTCTACTCACTGTGCTGCTGGGCAGCCGAGAGCAAGCTCCGAAGAGGGTGCATTCAAATGGACCTTTAGGTATGAAAGCGAGGAGCGACAGCAATGATGGTGACACCGTTGCAAAGCTGACTGTGTGCTGAAGATGCCCAGCACATGCTTTCCCTCCTGGCTCTTCGGCTCTGGGAGCAGAGGCCAGACGTTCGTGCTCTACTGACTGTGCTGCTGGGCAGCCTAGAGCAACGAGCAGAGATGTTGGATTCAAATGTACTTCTCGGTATGAAAGTGAGGAGCGACAGCAATGATGGTGACACCGTTGCAAAGCTGACTGTGTGCTGAAGATGCCCAGCACATGCTTTCCCTCCTGGCTCTTCGACTGTGGGAGCAGACGGCAACTGTTCGTGCTCTACTCACTGTGCTGCTGGGCAGCCGAGAGCAAGCTCCGAAGAGGGTGCATTCAAATGGACCTTTAGGTATGGCACCGAGGAGCGACAGCAATGATGGTGACACCGTTGCAAAGCTGACTGTGTGCTGAAGATGCCCAGCACATGCTTTCCCTCCTGGCTCTTCGACTGTGGGAGCAGACGGCAACCGTTCGTGCTCTACTCACTGTGCTGCTGGGCAGCCGAGAGCAAGCTCCGAAGAGGTGCATTCAAATGGACCTTTAGGTATGAAAGCGAGGAGCGACAGCAATGATGGTGACACCGTTGCAAAGCTGACTGTGTGCTGAAGATGCCCAGCACATGCTTTCCCTCCTGGCTCT
This sequence comes from Pezoporus wallicus, assembly GCF_028554395.1. Taxonomy (NCBI): domain Eukaryota; kingdom Metazoa; phylum Chordata; class Aves; order Psittaciformes; family Psittacidae; genus Pezoporus; species Pezoporus wallicus. The sequence goes on from NW_026638525.1 coordinate 30,201, forward strand.
TCGACTCTGGGAGCAGACGCCAAACGTTCGTGCTCTAATCACTGTGCCCTGGGCAGCCGAGAGCAAGCTCCGGAGAGGTTGCATTCAAATGGACTTTTAGGTATGAAACCGAGGAGCGACAGCAATGATGGTGACACCGTTGCAAAGCTGACTGTGTGCTGAAGATGCCCAGCACATGCTTTCCCTCCTGGCTCTTCGCTCTGGGAGCAGACGGCAGACGTTCGTGCTCTAATCGCTGTGCAGCTGGGCAGCCGAGAGCAAGCTCCGTAGAGGTTGCATTCAAATGGACTTTTAGGTATGAAACCGAGGAGCGACAGCAATGATGGTGACACCGTTGCAAAGCTGACTGTGTGCTGAAGATGCCCAGCACATGCTTTCCCTCCTGGCTCTTCGATTGTGGGAGCAGACGGCAACTGTTCGTGCTCTACTCACTGTGCTGCTGGGCAGCCGAGAGCAAGCTCCGAAGAGGGTGCATTCAAATGGACCTTTAGGTATGAAAGCGAGGAGCGACAGCAATGATGGTGACACCGTTGCAAAGCTGACTGTGTGCTGAAGATGCCCAGCACATGCTTTCCCTCCTGGCTCTTCGGATCTGGGAGCAGAGGCCAGACGTTCGTGCACTAATCGTTCTGCCCCTAAGGGCAGCCGAGAACAAGCTTCGGAGAGGTTGCACTCAAATGGACTTTTAAGTATGAAAGCGAGGAGCGACAGCAATGATGGTGACACCGTTGCAAAGCTGACTGTGTGCTGAAGATGCCCAGCACATGCTTTCCCTCCTGGCTCTTCGGCTCTGGGAGCAGAGGCCAGACGTTCGTGCTCTAATCGCTGTGCTACTGGGCAGCTCAGAGCAAGCTCCGTAGAGGTTGCATTCGAGTGGACTTTTAGGTATGAAACCGAGGAGCGACAGCAATGATGGTGACACCGTTGCAAAGCTAACTGTGTGCTGAAGATGCCCAGCACATGCTTTCCCTCCTGGCTCTTCGACTGTGGGAGCAGACGGCAACCGTTCGTGCTCTACTCACTGTGCTGCTGGGCAGCCGAGAGCAAGCTCCGAAGAGGGTGCATTCAAATGGACCTTTAGGTATGAAAGCGAGGAGCGACAGCAATGATGGTGACACCGTTGCAAAGCTGACTGTGTGCTGAAGATGCCCAGCACATGCTTTCCCTCCTGGCTCTTCGGCTCTGAGAGCAGAGGCCAGACGTTCGTGCTCTACTGACTGTGCTGCTGGGCAGCCAAGAGCAACGAGCAGAGAAGTTGGATTCAAATGAACTTCTCGGTATGAAAGTGAGGAGCGACAGCAATGATGGAGACACTGTTGCAAAGCTGACTGTGTGCAGAAGATTCAGAGCACCAGCTTTCCCTCCTGGCTCTTCGATTGTGGGAGCAGACGGCAACTGTTCGTGCTCTACTCACTGTGCTGCTGGGCAGCCGAGAGCAAGCTCCGAAGAGGGTGCATTCAAATGGACCTTTAGGTATGAAAGCGAGGAGCGACAGCAATGATGGTGACACCGTTGCAAAGCTGACTGTGTGCAGAAGATGCCCAGCACATGCTTTCCCTCCTGGCTCTTCGGATCTGGGAGCAGACGGCAACCGTTCGTGCTCTACTCACTGTGCTGCTCGGCAGCCGAGAGAAAGCTCCGAAGAGGGTGCATTCAAATGGACCTTTAGGTATGAAAGCGAGGAGCGACAGCAATGATGGTGACACCGTTGCAAAGCTGACTGTGTGCTGAAGATGCCCAGCACATGCTTTCCCTCCTGGCTCTTCGACTGTGGGAGCAGACGGCAATCGTTCGTGCTCTACTCACTGTGCTGCTGGGCAGCCGAGAGCAAGCTCCGAAGAGGGTGAATTCAAATGGACCTTTAGGTATGAAACTGAGGAGCGACAGCAATGATGGTGACACCGTTGCAAAGCTGACTGTGTGCTGAAGATGCCCAGCACATGCTTTCCCTCCTGGCTCTTCGGATCTGGGAGCAGAAGCCAGAAGTACGTGCACGAATCGCTGTGCTGCTGGGCAGCTGAGAACGACCACCTGAGAATTTGGATTCAAATGGACTTTTAGGTATGAAACCGAGGAGAGACTGCAATGATGGTGACACCGTTGCAAAGCTGACTGTGTGCTGAAGATGCCCAGCACATGCTTTCCCTCCTGGCTCTTCGACTGTGGGAGCAGACGGCAACCGTTCGTGCTCTACTCACTGTGCTAACCCTGGGCAGCCGACCCTAAGCTAAACCTAAGAGGGTGCATTCAAATGGACCTTTAGGTATGAAACCCGAGGACCCGACAGCAATGATGGTGACACCGTTGCAAAGCTAACTGTGTGCTGAAGATGCCCAGCACATGCTTTCCCTCCTGGCTCTTCGACTGTGGGAGCAGACGGCAACTGTTCGTGCTCTACTCACTGTGCAGCTGGGCAGCCGAGAGCAAGCTCCGAAGAGGGTGCATTCAAATGGACCTTTAGGTATGAAAGCGAGGAGCGACAGCAATGATGGTGACACCGTTGCAAAGCTGACTGTGTGCTGAAGATGCCCAGCACATGCTTTCCCTCCTGGCTCTTCGGATCTGGGAGCAGAAGCCAGACGTTCGTGCACTAATCGTTCTGCCACTGGGCAGCCGAGAACAAGCTCCGGAGAGGTTGCATTCAAATGGACTTTTAGGTATGAAACCGAGGAGCGACAGCAATGATGGTGACACCGTTGCAAAGCTGACTGTGTGCTGAAGATGCCCAGCACATGCTTTCCCTCCTGGCTCTTCGGCTCTGGGAGCAGAGGCCAGACGTTCGTGCTCTAATCGCTGTGCTACTGGGCAGCCGAGAGCAAGCTCTGGAGAGGTTGCATTCAAATGGACTTTTAGGTATGAAACCGAGGAGCGACAGCAATGATGGTGACACCGTTGCAAAGCTGACTGTGTGCAGAAGATGCCCAGCACATGCTTTCCCTCCTGGCTCTTCGACTGTGGGAGCAGACGGCAACGTTCGTGCTCTACTCACTGTGCTGCTGGGCAGCCGAGAGCAAGCTCCGAAGAGGGTGCATTCAAATGGACCTTTAGGTATGAAAGCGAGGAGCGACAGCAATGATGGTGACACCGTTGCAAAGCTGACTGTGTGCTGAAGATGCCCAGCACATGCTTTCCCTCCTGGCTCTTCGGATCTGGGAGCAGAGGCCAGACGTTCGTGCACTAATCGCTGTGCTAGTGGGCAGCTGAGAACGACCACCTGAGAATTTGGTTTCAAATGGACCCCTACCCCTAACCCTCACCCTCACCCTAACCCTACGCTTTCACCAGCTTTCCCTCCTGGCTCTTCGATTGTGGGAGCAGACGGCAACTGTTCGTGCTCTACTCACTGTGCAGCTGGGCAGCCGAGAGCAAGCTCCGAAGAGGGTGCATTCAAATGGACCTTTAGGTATGAAAGCGAGGAGCGACAGCAATGATGGTGACACCGTTGCAAAGCTGACTGTGTGCTGAAGATGCCCAGCACATGCTTTCCCTCCTGGCTCTTCGGATCTGGGAGCAGAAGCCAGACGTTCGTGCACTAATCGTTCTGCCCCTGGGCAGCCGAGAACAAGCTTCGGAGAGGTTGCACTCAAATGGACTTTTAAGTATGAAAGCGAGGAGCGACAGCAATGATGGTGACACCGTTGCAAAGCTGACTGTGTGCTGAAGATGCCCAGCACATGCTTTCCCTCCTGGCTCTTCGGCTCTGGGAGCAGAGGCCAGACGTTCGTGCTCTAATCGCTGTGCACCTGGGCAGCGAAGAGCAAGCTCCGGAGAGGTTGCATTCAAATGGACTTTTAGGTATGAAACCGAGGAGCGACAGCAATGATGGTGACACCGTTGCAAAGCTGACTGTGTGCTGAAGATGCCCAGCACATGTTTTCCATCCTGGCTCTTCGGCTCTAAGAGCAGAGGCCAGACGTTCATGCACTAATCACTGTGCCCCTGGGCAGCCGAGAACAAGCTTTGGAGACGTTGCATTCAAATGGACTTTTACATATGAAACCGAGGAGCGACAGCAATGATGGTGACACCGTTGCAAAGCTGACTGTGTGCTGAAGATGCCCAGCACATGCTTTCCCTCCTGGCTCTTCGGCTCTGGGAGCAGAGGCCAGACGTTCGTGCTCTACTGACTGTGCTGCTGGGCAGCCAAGAGCAACGAGCAGAGAAGTTGGATTCAAATGAACTTCTAGGTATGAAAGTGAGGAGCGACAGCAATGATGGACGCACTGGGTCAAAGCTGACTGTGTGCAGAAGATTCAGAGCACCAGCTTTCCCTCCTGGCTCTTCGATTGTGGGAGCAGACGGCAACTGTTCGTGCTCTACTCACTGTGCTGCTGGGCAGCCGAGAGCAAGCTCCGAAGAGGGTGCATTCAAATGGACCTTTAGGTATGATACCGAGGAGCGACAGCAATGATGGTGACACCGTTGCAAAGCTGACTGTGTGCTGAAGATGCCCAGCACATGCTTTCCCTCCTGGCTCTTCGGCTCTGGCAGCAGACGGCAACCGTTCGTGCTCTACTCACTGTGCTGCTCGGCAGCCGAGAGAAAGCTCCGAAGAGGCTTTCCCTCCTGGCTCTTCGACTGTGGGAGCAGACGGCAACGTTCGTGCTCTACTCACTGTGCTGCTGGGCAGCCGAGAGCAAGCTCCGAAGAGGGTGCATTCAGATGGAATTTGAATACCTCGTACGTGAAGAAAGCGCGGAGCACAGCAGTCAAGGCTGACACCGGTGCAAAGCTGACTGTGTGCTGAAGTTCCCAGTCTGCTCCCACAGTCGAAGAGGCAGGAGGGAAAGCAGAGGGCATCTTCAGCACAGTCAGCTTTGCAATGCTGTCACCATTATTGCTGTCACTCCTCGGTTTCATACCTAAAAGTACATTTGAATGCAACCTCTCCAAAGCTGCTTCTCATCTGCCCAGTAGCACAGCGATTAGTGCACGAACTTCTGGCTTCTGCTCCCAGATCCGAAGAGCCGGGAGGGAAAGCATGTGCTGGGCATCTTCAGCACACAGTCAGCTTTGCAACGGTGTCACCATCATTGCTGTCGCTCCTCGTTTTCATACCTAAACGTCCATTTGAATGCACCCTCTTCGGAGCTGCTCTCGGCTGCCCAGCAGCACAGTGAGTAGTGCACGAACGGTTGCCGTCTGCTCCCACAGTCGAAGAGCCAGGAGGGAAAGCAGTGCTCTGAATCTTCAGCACACAGTCAGCTTTGACCCAGTGCGTCCATCATTGCTGTCGCTCCTCACTTTCATACCTAGAAGTTCATTTGAATCCAACTTCTCTGCTCGTTGCTCTTGGCTGCCCAGCAGCACAGTCAGTAGAGCATGAACGTCTGGCCTCTGCTCCCAGAGCCGAAGAGCCAGGAGGGAAAGCATGTGCTGGGCATCTTCAGCACACAGTCAGCTTTGCAACGGTGTCACCATCATTGCTGTCGCTCCTCGGTTTCATATGTAAAAGTCCATTTGAATGCAACGTCTCCAAAGCTTGTTCTCGGCTGCCCAGGGGCACAGTGATTAGTGCATGAACGTCTGGCCTCTGCTCCCAGAGCCGAAGAGCCAGGATGGAAAGCATGTGCTGGGCATCTTCAGCACACAGTCAGCTTTGCAACGGTGTCACCATCATTGCTGTCGCTCCTCGCTTTCATACTTAAAAGTCCATTTGAGTGCAACCTCTCCGAAGCTTGTTCTCGGCTGCCCAGGGGCAGAGCGATTAGTGCACGAACGTCTGGCTTCTGCTCCCAGATCCGAAGAGCCAGGAGGGAAAGCATGTGCTGGGCATCTTCAGCACACAGTCAGCTTTGCAACGGTGTCACCATCATTGCTGTCGCTCCTCGCTTTCATACCTAAAGGTCCATTTGAATGCACCCTCTTCGGAGCTTGCTCTCGGCTGCCCAGCAGCACAGTGAGTAGAGCACGAACGGTTGTCGTCTGCTCCCACAGTCGAAGAGCCAGGAGGGAAAGCATGTGCTGGGCATCTTCAGCACACAGTCAGCTTTGCAACGGTGTCACCATCATTGCTGTCGCTCCTCGATTTCATACCTAAAAGTCCATTTGAATGCAACCTCTCCGGAGCTTGCTCTGAGCTGCCCAGTAGCACAGCGATTAGAGCACGAACGTCTGGCCTCTGCTCCCAGAGCCGAAGAGCCAGGAGGGAAAGCATGTGCTGGGCATCTTCAGCACACAGTCAGCTTTGCAACGGTGTCACCATCATTGCTGTAGCTCCTCGCTTTCATACTTAAAAGTCCATTTGAGTGCAACCTCTCCGAAGCTTGATCTCGGCTGCCCAGGGGCAGAACGATTAGTGCACGAACGTCTGGCTTCTGCTCCCAGATCCGAAGAGCCAGGAGGGAAAGCATGTGCTGGGCATCTTCAACACACAGTCAGCTTTGCAACGGTGTCACCATCATTGCTGTCGCTCCTCGCTTTCATACCTAAAGGTCCATTTGAATGCACCCTCTTCGGAGCTTGCTCTCGGCTGCCCAGCTGCACAGTGTGTAGAGCACGAACAGTTGCCGTCTGCTCCCACAGTCGAAGAGCCAGGAGGGAAAGCATGTGCTGGGCATCTTCAGCACACAGTTAGCTTTAGGTGTTACCATCATTGCTGTTAGGGTCCTACTTTCATACCTAAAGGGTTCCATTTGAATGCAGGGTTACGGGTTTGCTCTTGGCTGCCCAGTTTAGCACAGTTAGGGTTAGAGCACGGGTTGCCGTCTGCTCCCACAGTCGAAGAGCCAGGAGGGAAAGCATGTGCGGGGCATCTTCAGCACACAGTCAGCTTTGCAATGGTGTCACCATCATTGCTGTCACTCCTCGCTTTCATACCTAAAAGTCCATTTGAATGCAACCTCTCGTAGCTTGTTCTGTGCTGCCCAGGTGCAGATCGATTAGTGCACGAACGTCTGGCTTCTGCTCCCAGATCCGAAGAGCCAGGAGGGTATTGATGTGCTGTGCTTCTTGTGCACTCAGTCAGCTTTGCAACGGTGTCACCATCATTGCTGTCGCTCCTCGCTTTCATACCTAAAGGTCCATTTGAATGCACCCTCTTCGGAGCTTGCTCTCGGCTGCCCAGCTGCACAGTGAGTAGAGCACGAACAGTTGCCGTCTGCTCCCACAATCGAAGAGCCAGGAGGGAAAGCTGGTGAAATCTTCAGCACACAGTTAGCTTTAGGGTGTACCATTATTAGGCTTCGGGTTAGGTTTCAGGGGTTAGGGTTAGGGTTTGAATGCAGGGTTAGGGTTAGGGGTTGGTTAGGGCACAGGATTAGTTGCACGAACGTCTGCTCTGCCCACAGTCGAAGAGCCAGGAGGGAAAGCATGTGCTGGGCATCTTCAGCACACAGTCAGCTTTGCAATGGTGTCACCATTATTGCTGTCGCTCCTCGCTTTCATACCGAAAGGTCCATTTGAATGCAACCTCTCCAAAGCTGTTTCTCAGCTGCCCAGTAGCACAGTGATTAGAGCACGGGTTGCCGTCTGCTCCCACAGTCGAAGAGCCAGGAAGGAAAGCATGTGCTGGGCATCTTCAGCACACAGTCAGCTTTGCAACAGTGTCACCATCATTGCTGTCGCTCCTCACTTTCATACCTAAAAGTCCATTTGAATGCACCCTCTCCGGAGCTTGCTCTGAGCTGCCCAGTAGCACAGCGATTAGAGCACGAACGTCTGGCCTCTGCTCCCAGAGCCGAAGAGCCAGGAGGAAAGCATGTGCTGGGCATCTTCAGCACACAGTCAGCTTTGCAACGGTGTCACCATCATTGCTGTCGCTCCTCGCTTTCATACCTAAAGGTCCATTTGAATGCACCCTCTTCGGAGCTTTCTCTCGGCTGCCCAGCAGCACAGTGAGTAGAGCACGAACGGTTGCCGTCTGCTGCCAGAGCCGAAGAGCCAGGAGGGAAAGCATGTGCTGGGCATCTTCAGCACACAGTCAGCTTTGCAACGGTGTCACCATCATTGCTGTCGCTCCTCGGTGTCATACCTAAAGGTCCATTTGAATGCACCCTCTTCGGAGCTTGCTCTCGGCTGCCCAGCTGCACAGTGAGTAGAGCACGAACAGTTGCCGTCTGCTCCCACAATCGAAGAGCCAGGAGGGAAAGCTGGTGCTCTGAATCTTCTGCACACAGTCAGCTTTGACCCAGTGCGTCCATCATTGCTGTCGCTCCTCACTTTCATACCTAGAAGTTCATTTGAATCCAACTTCTCTGCTCGTTGCTCTTGGCTGCCCAGCAGCACAGTCAGTAGAGCATGAACGTCTGGCCTCTGCTCCCAGAGCCGAAGAGCCAGGAGGGAAAGCATGTGCTGGGCATCTTCAGCACACAGTCAGCTTTGCAACGGTGTCACCATCATTGCTGTCGCTCCTCGGTTTCATATGTAAAAGTCCATTTGAATGCAACGTCTCCAAAGCTTGTTCTCGGCTGCCCAGGGGCACAGTGATTAGTGCATGAACGTCTGGCCTCTGCTCTTAGAGCCGA
>NW_026638526.1:0-3878 GCF_028554395.1 Pezoporus wallicus
AGAGACCCCATAGAGACCCATAGAGACCCCATAGAGACCCATAGAGACCCATAGAGACCCCATAGAGACCCCATAGAGCCCCATAGAGACCCCATAGAGACCCCATAGAGACCCATAGAGACCCCATAGAGACCCATAGAGACCCATAGAGACCCCATAGAGACCCATAGAAACCCCATACAGACCCCATAGAGACCCATAGAGACCCCATAGAGACCCCATAGAGACCCATAGAGACCCCATAGAGACCCCATAGAGCCCCATAGAGACCCCATAGAGACCCCATAGAGACCCATAGAGACCCCATAGAGACCCATAGAAACCCCATACAGACCCCATAGAGACCCATAGAGACCCCATAGAGACCCCATAGAGACCCCATAGAGACCCCATAGAGACCCATAGAGACCCCATAGAGACCCCATAGAGACCCCATAGAGACCCCATAGAGACCCCATAGACCCCCACTCACCATCCAGTGTCTCCTTCACCCCCCCCCCATTTTCTGCCTCTCTGTGGGGGGAGGGGGGGGTCAGACAAAAAAAACCAAAAACCCCCAAATCCCTTTTTTTTACCCCAAAATCCCCATTGCACCCAAAATCCCTCTTTTTTAACCCAAAATCCCCTTTTTTCACCCCAAACCCCTTTTTACACCCAAAATCCCCTTTTTTTACCCCCAAAATCCCTTTTTTACCCAAACCCCCTCTTTTTTACCCAAAATCCCCTTTTTTTACCCCAAAATCCCCTTTTTTTACCCCAAAATCTCCTTTGCACCCAAAATCCCTCTTTTTTAACCCAAAATCCCCTTTGCACCCAAAATCCCCTTTTTTTACCCCAAAATCCCCCCTTTCCCCCCCTCCCCCCCCCCGACACACACAAGGGGGGTGGGGGGCGGGGCCCCGCCCCTCCCCCCTTTCCCACGGGGGGTCCCCGGGAGGGGGAGGGCTCCGGCGGTCTCATTGATGAGGTCACACCAGCTGGGGGAGGGGCAGACCCATAGGGATCAATGGGAGCCCCATAGGGAACAATGGGACCCCCATAGGGATCAATGGGACCCCCCATAGGGAACAATGGGACCCCCATAGGGATCAATGGGACCCCCATAGGGATCAATGGGACCCACATAGGGAACAATGGGACCCCCATAGGGATCAATGGGACCCCCATAGGGAACAATGGGAGCCCCATAGGGAACAATGGGACCCCCATAGGGATCAATGGGACCCCCCATAGGGATCAATGGGAGCCCCATAGGGAACAATGGGACCCCCATAGGACACAATGGAGCCCCCATAGACCCCAATGGGACCCCCATAGGGAACAATGGGACCCCCATAGGGAACAATAGAGCCCCATAGGGAACAATGGGACCCCCATAGGGCACAATGGGAGCCCCATAGGGAACAATGGGACCCCCCATAGGGAACAATAGAGCCCCATAGGGAACAATGGGACCCCCATAGGGAACAATGGGACCCCCCATAGGGAACAATGGACCCCCCATAGGGAACAATAGAGCCCCATAGGGAACAATGGGACCCCCATAGGACACAATGGGACCCCCATAGGGAACAATGGACCCCCATAGGGAACAATGGGACACCCATAGGGAACAATGGACCCCCATAGGGAACAATGGGACCCCCATAGACCCCAATGGCCCCCCATAGGACACAATGGGACCCCCATAGGGAACAATGGGACCCCCATAGGGAACAATGGAGCCCCATAGACCCCAATGGGACCCCCATAGGGAACAATGGAGCTCCATAGACCCCAATGGGACCCCCATAGGGAACAATGGAACCCCCATAGGACACAATGGAACCCCCATAGACCCCAATGGGGCCCCCCCATAGGACACAATGGGACCCCCATAGACCCCAATGGCCCCCCATAGGACACAATGGGACCCCCATAGGACACAATGGGGACCCCCATAGACCCCAATGGGCCCCCCACAATAGGACACACCCCCCATAGGACACAATGGGACCCCCATAGGACACAATGGGACCCCCATAGACCCCAATGGCCCCCCATAGGACACAATGGGACCCCCATAGACCCCAATGGGCCCCCATAGGACACAATGGCCCCCCCATAGGACACAATGGGACCCCCATAGGACACAATGGGACCCCCATAGGGGACAATGGACCCCCATAGGGAACAATGGAACCCCCATAGGGAACAATGGGACCCCCATAGGACACAATGGGACCCCCATAGGACACAATGGGACCCCCATAGACCCCAATGGCCCCCCATAGGACACAATGGCCCCCCCATAGGACACCCCCCCAACCCCCCCATAGGACACAATGGACCCCCCCATAGGACACAATGGACCCCCCATAGGGCACAATGGACCCCCCCATAGGACACAATGGACCCCCATAGGACACAATGGGACCCCCATAGACCCCAATGGGCCCCATAGGACACAATGGCCCCCCCATAGGACACAATGGGACCCCCATGGACCCCAATGGGCCCCCCATAGGACACAATGGGACCCCCATAGGACACAATGGGACCCCCATAGACCCCAATGGGCCCCCATAGGACACAATGGGACCCCCATAGACCCCAATGGGCCCCATAGGACACAATGGGACCCCCATAGGGAACAATGGGACCCCCCATAGGACACAATGGGACCCCCATAGACCCCAATGGGCCCCCCCCAGCCCCACTTCTTCCTCTCGGCCACCGTCTGGGCCCCCAGCTCGTAGATCTGGGCCCCATTGTCCCAGCTGATGATGACGTAAAAGGCCTTGGGGTCTGGGGGGGAGAAAAGGGGGCAAAATCAGCTTTTGGAACCCCAAAATCGTCCTTTTTCACCCCAAAATCACCCTTTTTCACCCCAAAATCAAAATCGTCCTTTTTCACCCCAAAATCAGCCTTTGGAACCCCAAAATCGTCCTTTTTTCACCCCAAAATCAGCCTTTGGAACCCCAAAATCGTCCTTTTTCACCCCAAAATCACCCTTTTTCACCCCAAAATCAGCCTTTGGCACCCCAAAATCGTCCTTTTTCACCCCAAAATCAGCCTTTGGCACCCCAAAATCGTCCTTTTTCACCCCAAAATCAGCCTTTGGCACCCCAAAATCGTCCTTTTTCACCCCAAAATCAGCCTTTGGAACCCCAAAATCACCCTTTTTCACCCCAAAATCGTCCTTTTTCACCCCAAAATCAGCCTTTGGCACCCCAAAATCGTCACCCCCAAAACCCTTTTCACCCCCAAAATCACCCTTTTCACCCCCAAAATCACCCTTTTCACCCCCAAAATCACCCTTTTCACCCCCAAAATCACCCTTTTCACCCCCAAAATCACCCTTTTCACCCCCAAAATCACCCTTTTCACCCCCAAAATCACCCTTTTCACCCCCAAAATCACCCTTTTCACCCCCAAAATCCTGCTTTTTCACCCCAAAATCACCCTTTTCACCCCCAAAATCCTGCTTTTTCAACCCAAAATCACCCTTTTCACCCCCAAAATCACCCTTTTCACCCCCAAAATCACCCTTTTCACCCCCAAAATCACCCTTTTCACCCCAAAATCACCCTTTTCACCCCAAAATCACCTTTTTCACCCCAAAATCACCCTTTTCACCCCAAAAATCGCCTTTTTCACCCCAAAATCACCCTTTTCACCCCCAAAATCACCCTTTTCACCCCCAAAATCCTGCTTTTTCAACCCAAAATCACCCTTTTCACCCCCAAAATCACCCTTTTCACCCCCAAAATCACCCTTTTCACCCCCAAAATCACCCTTTTCACCCCAAAATCACCCTTTTCACCCCAAAAATCACCTTTTTCACCCCAAAAATCCCCTTTTTCACCCCAAAATCACCCTTTTCACCCCAAAATCAC
>NW_026638527.1:0-3849 GCF_028554395.1 Pezoporus wallicus
GCTCCCCTTGGGCTCCTAGCCCCTGATTGGCTCCCCTTGTGCTCCGAGCCTCCCCATTGGCCGCCCTTGTGCTCCGAGCCTCCCCATTGGCTCCCCTTGTGCTCCGAGCCCCCCCATTGGCCGTTACCGTGGGCGGGGGGGATGTGGCGGGGGTCAGGGTTGAGGTCGAAGACGCGCAGCTCCCGCAGCTCCGGCTCCCGCTCCAGCAGCAGCTGCACCAGGTGCGAGCCCAGGAACCCGCAGCCGCCCGTCACCACGTACACCAGGCCCTGCGCCCCACAGCGGCATCCCATGGGGCGCCCCATAGCCGTACCCCATGGAGCACCCCATAGCATTACCCCATAGCGGCATCCCATGGGGCGCCCCATAGCCGTACCCCATGGGGCACCCCATAGCCGTACCCCATAGTGGCATCCCATGGAGCGCCCCATAGCCGTACCCCATAGCCGTACCCCATAGCGGCATCCCATGGAGCGCCCCACAGCAGCACCCCATAGCAGTACCCCATGGAGCACCCCATAGCATTACCCCATAGCGGCATCCCATGGAGTGCCCCATAGCCGTACCCCATAGCAGCATCCCACGGGGCGCCCCATAGCCGTACCCCATAGCAGCATCCCATGGGGCACCCCATAGCCGTACCCCATAGCGGCATCCCATGGGGCACCCCACAGCGGTACCCCACGGAGCGCCCCATAGCCGTACCCCACAGCGGCATCCCATGGGGCGCCCCATAGCGGTACCCCATGGAGCGCCCCATGGGGCACCCCATAGCAGTATCCCACAGCGGCATCCCATGGGGCGCCCCATAGCAGTACCCCACAGCAGCATCCCATGGGGCACCCCATAGCCGTACCCCACAGCGGTACCCCATGGGGCACCCCATAGCGGTACCCCACAGCAGCATCCCATGGGGCACCCCATAGCAGTACCTCACAGCGGCATCCCATGGAGCGCCCCACAGCAGCACCCCATAGCGGTACCCCATAGCGGTACCCCATAGCAGCATCCCATGGAGCGCCCCATAGCGGCACCCCATGGTGTTACCCCATAGTGTTACCCCACAGCGGCATCCCATGGTGTTACCCCATAGCGGCATCCCATGAAGGGCCCCATAGCATTACCCCATAGCGGCATCCCATGGAGCGCCCCACAGCAGCACCCCATAGCGGTACCCCATAGCAGCAACCCATAGTGGCATCCCATGGGGCACCCCATAGCGCACCCCATGGAGCGCCCCATAGCATTACCCCATAGCGGTACCCCATAGCGGCACCCCATGGTGTTACCCCATAGTGTTACCCCACAGCGGCACCCCATGGTGTTACCCCATAGCGGCATCCCATGAAGCGCCCCATAGCATTACCCCATAGCAGCACCCCACAGCTGCACCCCATAGCGCACCCCATGGAGCGCCCCATAGTGGCACCCCATAGCGGCATCCCATAGTGGCATCCCATGGGGCACCCCATGGAGCGCCCCATAGCATTACCCCATAGCGGCATCCCATGGAGCGCCCCACAGCAGCACCCCATAGCGGTACCCCATAGCGTTACCCCATAGAGCACCCCACAGCGTACCTCACAGCGTTGCCCTACAGGGCACCGCATAGCATCACCCCATAGGGCACCCCACAGCATCACCCCATGGGGCACCCCATAGCGTTACACCATAGCGCACCTCATAGGGCACCCCACAGTGTTACCCCATTGCGCTACCCTATAGCATACCCCATAGGGCACCCCATAGCGTTACCCCATGGGGCACCCCATAGAGGATCCCATAGCATTACCCCATAGAGGACCCCATAAAGCACCCCATAAGGCAGCCCACAGAGCACTCCATGAGGCACCCCACAGCATCACCCCATAGCGTTACCCCATAGGGCACCCCACAGAGCACCCCACAGCGTAACCCCATAACCCCATAGCGCACCCCACAGCACCCCCTATAGAGTCACACCACAGCATCACCCCATAGCGTAACCCCGTACTACAACCCCATAGCATCACACCATAGCGTCACCCCATAGCATCCCCCTATAGTGTCACCCCATAGCATCACCCCATAGCATCCCCCTATAGTGTCACCCCACAGCATCACCCCACAGCGTCACCCCATAGCATCCTCCTCTAGTGTCACCCCATAGTGCCGCCCCATAGCATCCCCCCCATAGTGTCACTCACAGTGCCACCCCATAGCAGCACCCATAGCGGCACCCCATAGCGTCCTCCCACGGCCACCCAGGCCCCCTCCCTGACATGTAGCAATCCCTAAATTCAAAGGTCAGTGCCCCATAGCCCCCCATAGCTCCTATAGCTCCCATAGCCCCATAGCCCTCATAACCCCATAGCCTCCATAGCTCCTATAGCCCCACCTCCCTAACCCAGCAGACCCCCATAGCCCCACAGCCATAACTCCATAGCCCCCCATAGGCCCCATAACCCCATAGCCCCCCTAGCTCCCATAGTCCTCCCTAACCCCATAGCTCCCATTACTCCCTATAGCCCCATAGCTCCCATAGCCTCCATAACCCTGTAGTCCCCCCATAGCCACATAACCCCCATAGCCCCACAGCCATAACTCCACAGCCCCCCATGGGACCCCATAACCCTCCATAGGACCTCACAGCCCCCATAGCTCCCATAGCCCCATAGGGCCCCACAGGACACCATAACCCCCTATAGGATGCCATAACCCCCCACAGGACCCCATAACCTCCTATGGGACCTCACCCAGCAACTCATAGGACCCCATAGGACCCAATAACCCCCCATAGGACCCCATAACCTCCTATAGGACCTCATAGCCCCCTATAGGACCCCATAACCTCCTATAGGACCTCATAGCCCCCTATAGGACCCCATAACCTCCTATAGCACCCATAACCCCCTATATAGCTCCCTATAGGACCCACAACCCCCATAGCCCCCTATAGCACCCATAACCCCATATAACTCCCTATAGTGCACATAAACCCCTATAGCTCCCTATAGGACCCACAACCCCCATAGCTCCCTATAGCACCCATAACCCCCTATAGCTCCCTATAGCACCCATAACCCCCTATAGCTCCCTATAGCACCCACAACCCCCTATAGCTCCCTATAGCACCCACAACCCCCTATAGCTCCCAATAGGACCCATAACCCCCCATAGCTCCCTATAGCACCCACAACCCCCTATAGCTCCCTATAGCACCCACAACCCCCTATAGCTCCCTATAGCACCCACAACCCCCCATAGTTCCCTATAGCACCCACAACCCCCCATAGCTCCCTATAGCACCCATAACCCCCCATAGCTCCCTATAGGACCCATAACCCCCTATAGCTCCCTATAGCACCCATAACCCCCTATAGCACCCCTAACCCCCTATAGCTCCCTATAGCACCCACAACCCCCTATAGCTCCCTATAGCACCCACAACCCCCTATAGCTCCCTATAGCACCCATAACCCCCTATAGCTCCCTATAGCACCCACAACCTCCTATAGCTCCCTATAAGACCCACAACCTCCTATATCTCCCTATAGGTCCCCTAACCCCCTATAGCTCCCTATAGCACCCACAACCACCTATAGCTCCCTATAGCACCCACAACCCCCTATAGCTCCCTATAGCACCCATAACTCCCTATAGCTCCCTATAGCACCCACAACCCCCTATATCTCCCTATAGCACCCATAACCCCCTGTATCTCCCTATAGCACCCACAACCCCCTATAGCTCCCTATAGCACCCACAACCCCCTATAGCTCCCTATAGCACCCACACCCCCCTATATCTCCCTATAGCACCCATAACCCCCTATAGCACCCATAACCCCCTATAGCTCCCTATAGGACC
>NW_026638528.1:0-3823 GCF_028554395.1 Pezoporus wallicus
TCATGATGGTGAAGAGGATGTGGTCATAGGAGATGAGGATGACTGATATTGTGGTGACCTCACTGAAGCCCCCAGAAGCAAAGAGCAACACTTGGTTGAGGGAAGTATCAGAGCAAGCCAACTTTGAGAGTGGTGGCCCATCGCAGAAGAAGTGGTCAATGACATTGGGGCCACAGAAAGACACCCTCAATGCAAAGCCTGTGAAGACGGCTGAATTAAAAAGCCCAACTGCATAGGACCCAGCTAAGAGGGAAACACAGAACTTCTTGGACATGAGGATGGGTTAACGCAAGGGGTTGCAGATGGCAACATAGCGGTCATACGCCATCCCACCCAGGAGGTAGCACTCTGTGATTGCAAAAGCAGCATAAAAATAGAGCTGCAGGAAGCAGCCAGCAGAACAAATAGTCTTCCTTTCAGACAAGAGGTTCAGCAGCATTTTGGGTGTCACCACGGAGGAGTAGCACAGATCCAAGAAGGACAAGTGGCCGAGGAAGAAGGACATGGGGCTCTGAAGCTGGGAATCGAGCCAGACTGCAGCAACGATGCCAAGGTTTCCTATCACGGTGGTGACATAGATGAGCAGGAAAAGCACAAAGAGGGTAACCTGGAAGTCGAGGCAATCTGTGAACCCCTTGAAAACAAACTCTGTCACCGTAGTCCAGTTTTCCCAGGCCATCAGTGTCCAAGAGGCTCCCAGTTCCCAGGCAGCAGGGTGGTTTCTGTGGCTTGGTTATGATGGCTTAATCCCTTGCTGAACTATTAGTGGGGTTTAATCCTGTACTCTGTAGATAATGAAGACATTCTCTAATGAAACACAGCCAGGCACCTTGGCAGGATGCTTAGGTGGTCCACAACGACCTGCCCATGCAGGGAGTCACTGCTATTGACTACTGGTATGTGCCTACCTCTTATTCCTTTCTCCAAGGAAATCATTCAAAGACAGAACCTACACCTTATCATTGCTTAGGGGAACTAGAAAGGCCACAATGCAGACAAATAGAGCATATCCTATTGAAATTGTCTATGCTGATCTCTTAAATAGGATAAAATACATCCCCAAAAAGGATTGTGTCAGGAGAGGGGGTAAATACATAAGATATTAGGCATTTCTTATGTACATGTTTATATTTGTCCCTGTATAACCATTACCACTAAGCAAGGAGATGTTTGCAAAGAGAAAAGGCAATTTAAGCTCCTGTGACAATCACTGCTACATTCCTTCGGCATTGCCTCTAAGCAGATCTTCCTTGCCCATTTGCATGACTATTACACAGAAACATCTCTGTCTTGATAGTATTTTTCCACCTCCCAGCTTGCTTTATATACCAGAGCTTCAGAGAAGAAAATTTGTGATTCTATGATGCTGTGCTTCACCATTCCATGAAATCCTCCAAGTCTCCATTCCTTCCCTGTTTAGTTCTACATGGTGTTGCCTGTCCATGTATGGCTGTGTCTCCCAGAGGCTCCTGTCTTCACTATTTATTGCTTTCCAGCTTAGATGGTTGACATAAGCTGCCAGCAGTCTCATTGGGCACATCACCCCATACCAGTCTTGTTTTCTCCCCCCTTTAAATATAATTGGAAAGTTGCCTAAGGGACTTCACAAGTCAGGCATCTGGAGCTATTACTGCCTCAACCCCTGAGATGGGCTGTCTTCTGGGAGCCAGAATACACTGAAATCAGAAATTGCTGTGAGGTTATTGACAAAGAGCATCTCTTAGTGATGACATCTCAGCACCTTGTAACTACAGAAACCCTCAAGCTGGACAGCTTTATGAGTTTTTACTAAGACTGGAAACCCATTACCAAACCACAGTGTTACTCACCTACTCAAAAACATTATTCTACAATTATATTTGGAAAATGGAGGTGATACTAATGACCGGGGAATAACACTTGAGTATAAAGTTCAGTTGATCACTCTAATTCCCTCACTGAATAGACTTTCTCCTGTTGTGCCCATGGAGGGATATGGTCTCAATAGAAAGGGACTGCCAGAGCAGTGAGCAGTGGCTGGGCTGTTGGGTGCAGAGGGTAATGGATTCTACTCTGCAGGAACATGGGGAGTGCCATAGGGGTTTGTCTCCTTAATCTATCTAAATTGAACTGAAGGAGAACACCACTGTGTGCAGGGACCATCCCACGGTACCTGAGCAAGAGAAATAGAGCAGGAACAGAGACCTAGGCCAAGTTCAGCCAAGATTCCAGAGCATCAAGCAAGTTGGGGACTATGAGGCAGGTCCAAAACCAAGCCAACACAGGTCAAGTCAATCCCCTGGTAAGGTTTAGGTCCAGCAATTGCTAGGAAAGTCCATAAGAAATCTCAGGTCACCCTCAAAGTATTCCATAGATGTGCACAACTCCTGCTAAAATGGAAACAAAAACTCAAATATAGTCCAACCACCTTGGGCTGAGCTTAAACAGAGATGGGGGGCAAATGGGCCGAGGGTAGGAGTGGAGCCCCAGCTTAGTCTGCTCAGGGGGATAAAGGCCTATTAGCTCACCCTGGGACAATTCATCACTGCCTCAAATGCCCATTTCTCACCCTTGAATACAGTGGAAGCCCTAAAGCACCAGCTCAGGTGTTGGACATTCAGGCACTACATGTGGATAATCCCACAGAGGATGGAAAATTGGGCACTCAAGTGTGCAGAGGGGCAGCAGCAGCTCCATAGATGGAGTCACTTGTACTTCACGTTGCATTTAGGGACCCTCTGCAAGATCTGAAATGTCTCTAAACCCATTCTCATTCTGTTGACAAGGTCAAACTGAAAACTTTGTATGGTCCACAGGTATGTCAGAAGCATCCTATGAGCTGCTGATCACTGCTGCTGTGTAGCTGTGCTCAGGAATGGCTCATCCACATCATGTCTCGGATGCCCAAGCACCACAATGCCTTTCAGAGGTGATTTCACACCCTTTGCTTTTTGCTTCTCTTTGTTTTCCTCTGGGAAAGCATGAGCAGCCGTGGAGGCTTCCTCCCAGCAGAGCACATGCAACTGTATTTACAGCCCCAGCACCACAAGCTGGGCTCTTGGAGTCTGGCAGGAGCTCACCTCTCTTCACATCAGGTGCTTAACAGAGCTGATGCTGGCACACAGATGTTCTCTGCTGCGTTGTGGATTAACCCGTGGCTCCCATCACTCGGTGGCAGAAGGAAGTCACAGGAGGTAATGCCAACACAAAGCAGAGCCTCACCTTCAATGAAGCAGTGGTATTCTTTCTTCATGTCCTCGTGTCCTCTTTGGGAAAGCTGCATCAGAAATCAACCTTACCAGTGTGTTTTTTCTTTATAATTAGAGGGAGCAATGGTGAATGCAGGTTGTTTTCTTTCACATAGGCAGCAAAAGAAAGATGCACCAATTTATTCAAGAGTTAAATAAGGATTAATCTTATTTTGTTATAAAGAGATGCAGCATTGCAGATTGTCAGCAGTATATAGTCACTAATAAATAAGTACATTGTAACATCAACAAACATGGTCCAAAAGTGAATTTCTGTTTGCAATGATTTTGACGTTTTCCTTCCTTTTGCCTTGGTAGGTAACACCTGGTCATGAGAGGAAATCACACCCCAACGCTAAACCCATTCATCTACACCCTGAGGATCAAGGAGGTGAAGTGCCCTCTGCTGAAGTGCAGGAGGAGGTTGTTCAACCACTGGCAACATGCAAGACTTGTATCATGCAGGACATGAATACATCAAGTGAGAAAGCCTAAACTAATGGGATTTTCCACTAATCCTCATGACTTTACGTAGGTTCTTTCACAGTTCCTGCACAACAGTCAATGAGAGCATTTAATGAGAAATAGAACCCCCA